>NW_016803664.1:6854471-6869814 GCF_001698545.2 Rhinopithecus bieti | reverse complement strand
TAAAAAGCTTCTGCACAGCAAAAGAAACTACCATCAGAGTGAACAGGCAACCTACAGAATGGAAGAAAATTTTTGCAATCTACTCATCTGACAAAGGGCTAATATCCAGAACCTATAAAGAACTCAATCAAATTTACAAGAAAAAAACAACCCCATCAAAAAGTGGGCAAAGTATATGAACAGACATTTCTCAAAAGAAGACATTCATACAGCCAACAGACACATGAAAAAATGCTCATCATCACTGGCCATCAGAGAAATACAAATCAAAACCACAATGAGATACCATCTCACATCAGTTAGAATGGCAGTCATTAAAAAATTCAGGAAACAACAGGTGCTAGAGAGCATGTGGAGAAACAGGACCACTTTTACACTGTTGGTGGGACTGTAAACTAGTTCAACCATAGTGGAAAACAGTGTGGCGATTCCTCAAGGATCTAGAACTAGAAATACCATTTGAGCCAGCCATCCCATTACTGGGTATATACCCAAAGGATTATAAGTCATGCTGCTATAAAGACACATGCACATGCACACGTATATTTATTGCAGCACTATTCACAATAGCAAAGACTTGGAATCAGCCCAAATGTCCATCAGTGACAGACTGGATTAAGAAAATGTGGCACATATACACCACAGAATACTATGTATCCGTAAAAAAGGATGAGTTCGTTTCCTTTGTAGGGACATGGATGCAGCTGGAAACCATCATTCTCAGCAAACTGTCACAAGAACAGAATACCAAATACCGCATGTTCTCACTCATAGGTGGGAATTAAACAATAAGATCACTTGGACACAGAAACGGGATCATCACACATCGGGTCCTATTGTGGGCGGGGGGCGGGGAAGGGATAGCATTAGGAGATATACCTAATGTAAATGACGAGTTAATGGGTGCAGTACACCAACATGACACATGTATACATATGTAACAAACCTGCATGCTGTGCACACGTACCCTAGAACTTAAAGTATAATAATAAAAATTAATAAATAATAAATAATAAAAAAGAATAAAAGTAGACAACTTCCTATGTAGATAAATTTCAGTTATTTGGCGTTTACTATCTGAAATTATTTTGATAAATTATTCCCATTTCTTTCAAGATAAAAATTAAATTTTAATAGCAAAGATCGTTTTTTTAAAAAAAAAAAAGTATTGGATCTGCAATTTTTTTTTTATTTTTTTTTTTACACTTCGTTTTTTTTTTTTGAGACAGAGTCTCTGTTGCCCAGTCAGGAGTGCGGTGGCACAATCTCAGCTCACTGCAATCTCCGCCTCCCAAGTTCAGGTGATACTCCTGCCTCCGTCTCCTAAGTAGCTGAGATTGCAGGTGCGCGCTACCACACCCAGCTAATTTTTAAAATATTTTTGGTAGAGACAGGTTTCACCATGTTGGCCAAGCTGATCTGGAACTCCTGAATCAAGTGATCTGCCCCGCTTGGCCTCCCAAAGTGCTGGGATTACAGGTGTGGTGCCCAGCCCTAATTTATCATTTTAATTGTCAATTTTCATAGAAAAAGAATGAGGAAATATTAACTAAATGTTTATCTTTACTGGTTACCAAAGATATCCATTATTGAGTCTAGTAAATGAACAATTTTCAGGAATCGTACATAGAAATGCACTCACAGATTCATTTAATTTTTACAGATACAATTTTCATCAGCCTCTTAATTGGAATCCTTGCCTGTAGACTTTCTTTTTTTTTTTTTTTTTTGAGACAAAGTTTTGCTCTTGCTGCCCAGGCTGGAGTGCAATGGCATGATTGCGGTTCATTACAATCTCCGCCTCCCAGGTTCAAGCGATTTTCATGCCTCAGCCTCCCACGTAGCTGGGATTACAGGCGTGCGCCACCACATCCAGATAATTTTGTATTTTTTAGTAGAGATGGGGATTTCACCATGTGGTCAGGCTGGTCTTGAACTCCTGACCTCAAGTGATCCACCTACCTCAGCCTCCCAAAGTTCTAGGATTACAGGCATGAGCCACTGTGCCTGGCCCTTGCTTGTAGACTTTCATTCTCTGGTTCCATACTCCACAATATCATCATCCCTATTTCTCAAAAAAAACATTGTTTTTATTATAGCATCAATTAATTGCATTGACATGAAATTAAAATGTCTCTACTTGTGACTTCTTGTAATATTACCTAATTTTGTTATTCTCTAATTTTTCACAATTTATAGACCTAATTTATTACCTTTCATGGGCTCATGTGTTTCCTATTTAAAGTCTGAAATGTGGCCAGGTGCAGTGGCTCATGCCTGTAATCCCAGCACTTTGGGAGGCTGAGTTGGGAGGATCACTTGAGGCTAGGAGTTCAAGACCATCCTGGGCAACATGGTGAAACCCCATTTCTACCAAAAAATACGAAAATTAGCCAAGTGTTGTGGCACACACCTGTAGTTCCAGCTACTCGGGAGACTGAGGTGGGAGGGTTGCTTGAGCCCTGGAAGGCAAAGGCTACAGTGAGCGGAGATTGTGCCACTGCACTACAGCCTAGGTGACAGAGTAAGACCTTGTCTCAAAAAAAAAAAAAGTCGGAAATGTAAGTCACTTGTATCTGTTCAAATGATACAAGGTGGTATCAAGCATTCTTACACATGATGGTGGTCTTAGAAAATCATTTAGAGGATGCTAGGAGAAAAATTGAGCTGCCATCTGGAAAAGCTGCTGGATTTGGCGACTCCCTCCTATCATTGGTTTACTCTCTCCAGGTGCCTTGCTAAAGAGAATCAACAAAGAGAGAAGGACTTTGCTCAGTCCCTTCTGCCTTAGCAGCCTGTCTGGTCATCTGCTGCCAGCTATTTCCAGGGAGAGAGGAGGAGCAGCAGGCCTGTGCTCTCAGGCCCTCAGAGAATGCACTGCCTCCCATGGGACAGAGTGGGGCTGTTGCTTGTGTCATTGCTGCAGCACATGATTTGAACCTGACCTCAAGACTTGGATTTGCTCAGTTTATTTTTAGAAGTAATGACAGTATAGCACTTTGAGGACTGAATGTTATTTCTAGACAAGAGTAATACTATTTTTCTGAGAAGTAGAATTTCAGTATTTTAAATGGATTTTTTGGTAAAGATTTCTGAAGCTTTTCCACTAACTGAGACTTTCTGGGCAGAAAGGCAAAATGGGACATAGTGTGCAGTGTGCATCCTCTATTCCTGCTGACCTCAGTCTCTGAGAGTGTGACTAGACGCTGTTACCCAGCAGCTGCGTAGTCATCTTCTTCCCTTGTTCTGAGCAAGTCCTCTGTTACACAAAGAAGAAAACAGCAGTCATTCTCTTCAGTCATTTACCTTCCAACTTACTAAATTTGAAATTATCATTATACATACAGTCCATACAGGGTTGTCTGTAGGGAGTATTTTTGTTTTTATGTGTTATATTCTGGCATATCTATGAGCTTGCCTAAGAGATTTGGAGATACACATGCATATACATACATGTGTCTGACTTTTTATGTAAATATATTTTGTATGATGTGTTAGTTTATATGATACATGGCTATCCAATGTGGATAGCTCTACAAAGAAATGCACTCACAGATGTGTTTAATTTTTACAGATACAATTTTCATTAGCTTTCTAATTGAAGTCCCTGCCTGTAGACTTTCATTCTCTGGTTCTATTGTGTACTCCACAGTGTCATCAACCCTGTTTTTCAAAAACAGCATTCATAGCCAGCACTTTTGTGTTGCTTCCTATGTGCCAGGCACTGTTCTAACTTTTTATATATAAATCTCTCAACAATTCCGTGAAGTAGGTACTGTTAACATCCCCATTTTACAGAAGAAGAAACTGAGGCACAGAGAGGTCAAAAAGCTCACTCTAGGTCACAAACAATCCTAAGTGGTAAGTCAGTCTGAACCCAAGCAGTCTAATTCTAAAATCTGTACGCTTAACTATAATATTGTGTTGCACACAAAATCTGGTTCCTCATGCCTCTGATCAAAACCCATATTTCTTGTAGCAGAAAGTCTTAACATATTAGCACATGATTAATTTGTTAGCTTTTTATGGTTCTCCCTGCTCACATTTGAGGTTGTTGTCCACAGGCAAGTATATCAAACTATTGCTGTTCTCCAAACCTTCCAAATAGTTTTCTGACTCTGTGATGTTAATCATGCTATTCCTTTTATCTGAAATTTACTTCATCTTTTTCTAACCAGAAAAC
Organism: Rhinopithecus bieti; assembly: GCF_001698545.2. Taxonomy (NCBI): domain Eukaryota; kingdom Metazoa; phylum Chordata; class Mammalia; order Primates; family Cercopithecidae; genus Rhinopithecus; species Rhinopithecus bieti. Next base: position 6,865,631 of record NW_016803664.1, on the reverse strand, counting down.
CCTTATTGATTCTTCAAATCCCATATCAGCCTTCACCTCTTTTATGCCTTGTTATATTGTATTTTCTCTTATCTGTGTTCCCGTAGCACTTACTAAGTAACTCTGGTTTTCACGCTTCTCTCATTGTATGGTGATGTTTATTTGCCCTTAAGTGCCATGTGCTCTTCATTGGGAGTACCATGTGCCCTCTGCTGATTTCATTCAAATGTCTAGTAACCAGATTCACCTCTCAACCATGCTCCTGTATCATTGGTGCTACTCTGTGGTGCTGTCTGGTTTTCAGTCACAGTTTCCTGTGCAGGTGGTGGAGGATTTTGAAATGCTTCAAACTGAACCATTACACCCACTTGAGATAGTTTCTTTAGTCTGTGTACGATAGGAAGTGGGTGGGGAAAAATAAGTGCACACAGACTATTACCTGGAGTTGAGATCACCAATTAAATGTCATGAATAGGGTAAAATAACACATATTAGTTGTGTTTAAAATATTTCACTCCTCAGATTTCTATTCACTCTTCACTTTAATTTAGAAAGGCAGTTTTCTGATGTTGGATGAGCATTAACTAATTTCCAAATACCTTCTTAATTGTTTTCTGCATTATAGATCATGTGACTCAAGTGTATTTAGGGTAGCTAGCAGATGACTGAACATGATGAAACTAAGAGTATTTTATTTCTCTAAGTAAAGCAGTGAATGCAGATGGGTTTATTATAGTCATAGGGCCCCATGTACTTGAGTCCTTATTTCTTCCAGCAAAATTTCGATGACTAATTTTGACTTCAATTGAAGAATATTTTATTTAAAACATTTGCTTAGAATAATAGTCATTGTAAAGGAACACTTTTCTTGTGTTTACTGAACCAAATGCTAAGATAATATAATTCCTAATTTTCAAATTATAGATATTTTGCATAATTTTAGTAAAATAGATGTGAGAAAGATTGGAGATTATGTGAGGATTCTAGGTACTTAAGTTGGAGTAGAGGAGAAAGAAGGAGGAAATGGCCTATTCATAATTGCATTATAATTTTTTTCAGTCTTGAACAATAAGTTGAAGTCTGAATGGTACTGAAGTAAATGAGAGATTCAAATCCAAAAGAAGAAAAAGTACTCATTATAAATTTTGAAAGTGCGTGAAGGAGAGTACTCTCGCGATGTCTGAAAAATAAATGAAAGTATATTTTAAATTTAATTTATAAAAATCTAGGACGTTGTGAATAAATTACAATATGAATTAGTAAATTTATATGAGAATTAATTCTATTTCCATATGTAAAAATACAGTTTTAAACTTTCTCATATACCTTCCTCTTCTTTTAAAGCAGTTTTATATTTGGCATTTTTTAAAAAAATGAATAATTAAACTAGAAGATTGCTCTTCACTCTTAGATGATCAAGCAACTAAAACATTAGCTCCTATTCTGTGATGCAAAGTTTAACATACGTAATCTGACTTAATTCCTGCCAGTTACCTGCACAGCATATATCATCTTGCCCACATATGCCATGGAAAATTATAAGCTTGCAATTTCTCCAGAAAGGGAAGGAGGCCTAAAATAGGAATTTAAAATTCAGATCCACTGCTTCCTGCTATCCCCATGCTTTTTCTACTATATTTTGGGTAAGAGAAGTTTAGTTTTGAGTATAGATATTTCCTTTGTGCTGAGCAAACCAGCAAACTGCGAATTAAAAAATTCCAAATGACAAATGGAACTGGAAAGGTGTTATTTTTTTTTTAATTAAATTATGTTTTCCTGGCCATATGTAGAAACAAGTCATTTAAATAAATATCATATTTCAGTCGTCCATCTTGAATCTCAGTAGAGGAGTTTGATTACATACATGGATATATCTGGGTGTTCTTTATCCATGATCTTTGCCCCTGAATTTCATGATCACTTATTTTTACAGGCATGGAATTAACTCAGCATAAATTTGAGTGAGATTTGTTACTCAAAATTAGCTGTGAAGTTTTCTGGGACTTGCGTGAATGTTTTCTTGCGGACTGGCCATGTTCCACTCACTGTCTTTGCACTGAAAATTGAGAATCTCGCGCTATATTAGTCAATTCTCATGCGTGCTATTAAGAACTGCCCCAAGACTGGGTCATTATAAAGGGCTTTAATCTGAGCTCACAGTTCCACCATTGCTGGCGGAAGCCTCAGGAAACTTACAATCATGGCTGGAAGGGGAAGCAAACACATCCTTCATCACATTTGCAGCAGCGAGAGAGAAGGGCTGAGCAAAGAGGGAAAAGCCGCCTTTATAAAAACCGTCGCATCTCGCTGAGATCATCACTCGGGACTTATCATGACATCATGGGGGGTAACCCACCCATGATTCAGGTTACCTCCCACCAGGTCCTTCCCCTGACGGTGTGGGAATTATGGGAAGACTACAATTCAAGATCGAGATTTGAGTGGGGACACAAACCAAATCGCTATCATACAGTGCTGTCTCATTTTTCACTTGTTCTATACAGAAGTATTGCACATAAAGGCAAGAATAAAGGTAAGGCAAATGTAGGTAAAGATGACTATCAGTAAAAATGTAATATTTGCTGTAATATTTGCTTCAGTAATGTAGCTCAAACAGGGAGCTCAGAAATACCTGGTTTCCAGGTACTTCGTTTTAGTGAATGATATAGGGAAATTACAGAAATCTTTTTACTTTCATTCTTTCTGATTCCTAATTTAGGGGAATGCGCTTTGAGACCTACCTTCCGGTGCGAGCAGGGAGATTGTGACAGATTAATTAGCCCGATTGCCTAGCCGAGCTTCCCAGTGCTGCCCCAGAGAAAGGTGCTCTCCATAAATCAGACGTGGTATTTAAAAGGCCCTTCATTTGTGTCTAGTCTTGCACAGGATGGTGCCAGTCGAACTCCATATCCTAATGAGCAGCTCACCCACATTCAGGCCCCAAGCGACAGTTTTTCCAAGCACAAGGAACGTTTGTTCCTATGTGACTAGCAGAGTTTCCTCCTGCTGAGCTGCTCTCATGTCCTCATCTATCAAAGCCCCAGCAGTCCATAGCGCAGATACATTCCTAAGAGGAACTTTACCCTAGAGTTGCCTGCTCCGTCTGTCTAATATTGTATCTTTTTGTTTGTTGCTCCCAGCTCAGCTTGCTTCGAACCTATTCATTTTTTTTTAAGCCTCATGGTCCTATGGAAAGAATGTAAGCAACATAGAGAGGGTAGGCCCATTCAGGGATGCCCCTCGCAACAGAAGGCAGTCAGCAGAGGCCTCAGCCCAGTCAGAGCTCAGCTTCAGCCTGCACCGATAGTTGCATTTCCCAAAGCAAGCCAGTCCGTCTGGTGTGGCCATCACTCACACTGCATTACAAGTTAAGACCCCAGCACTAAGACAACTCTTGCTATGGACAGCGTTTTGTGACTATAGTGCTCTCCACTAGTTTGAGACATTGCGATTTTCCTCATGGTTGGCTTTCTCATGCTTCCTGATCTTTCTTCCTTCTCCTTTCCGTTTACAGATTCTGATAAAATCTTCCAGGTCCTTTCCCATATTAAATTATCTTTATACCCTATAGCCATCTCAGCATCTGTTTCATAGAATCTGAACAATGACAGAACTTAATGTTTAAAAATTTTGTGACTGGCTTGGGCCAATATAGCCAAGAACTGTCTCGCGTTTTTAATTTAAAAAAGAAAAAAATAATAATGAGAAAAAGGACTAGAAGAAGGAAAATCCTAAAGCCACAAATTACTAGACTTCTTTGTAATAGACTTGTTTCATATTCTGTAGTTTATTAATTTGGAAATTGTATTTTCATATTAAAACAAAGCATACCCAAGAAGAAATGTTCAGTCACTTTAGGTAACTTTTCTTTAGCTGGTCTTCAAATAAATCATTGTGAGAGGATTTTCTTTCCTTTACTCCTTTCTTCCTTTCCTTTTTTCTCATTCTTTCTTAAATAGTTTAGATTTGGTTATCTTTGTCTTAAAAAACTAGTTAAGTCTGACACCTACTATGAAGTTTATCTGATAAAGTAAGTTGTATGCTGAGTGTTTCCAAATTAGATTTCCTATTGTAATGGAGGGCTAGTATTTCTTTGTTCTTTAATTTGTGGTTTACATTTAGAAGTTTTGCTTTAAATGATTTTATGTTCTGAAATCAGAGTCGTCAAATCTCAGTTCAGTGTTTTTTAAAAATTTGCTTTTTCTCTACCCATGGTTAAGGGATATAACTTACTATTTCTGTGGGTTTCTTTTACATGTTATTATTGACTTTAAAAATCAGGACAGAAAAGCAGAGACTAGAGAATATATGGCTGGAATATATGGTGGACATCTAGGGAAGAATTAAGAAAGAAAATAAAATGGCTGGGGAGAGGCAAGTATTTAAAAAACAACCACATGTGTTAGTAGAGAAGAGGGTAAGAGGCTAAAATTTGACATATATGTATTAGTAAACCTAAGCTACTTTTGATTTTGCACACTGTTTATTTACGTTGTGGTCACAGAGTTAATTATATCTGTTTGAACAAGACTTTGAAAGTCTAATGAGCTCTTTAGCATTAACAACCTTTCATATTTCCTTATTTTTTTTTAATCTTTCCACTCATCCGTCTTAAATTTTGCAGCTCTTAACAGTGTTGTTGCACTAGAACCACAGAGCAGCTTTATGTGAGTGGAATGTGTTCCAGGGATAAAATAAAAACAAGGCACAGTACATAGTGTGTTATTTCTATTACATAAAGTATTATATAAAAACAAGCTACATTGCTGCTATTAGAAATCAGAATAGTGATTATTCCGGTGTGGAGGTAGGGGCAGGGAGCAGGAGAGGCTTCCGGGTGCTGGTTATGGCACCCACATCTGTTTCTTGATCTGCGTGCTGATCACATGTGTGTTCATTTTATGAAGGATCATTGTGCAGTATACTCATGACATCTGCAATTTTCTGCCTTTGTATTTTATACTTAAATATTCAAAAAATTGGGTGAAGGAAATGCCCGTGGGCTGGATTTACTTTGCTTCACTTAGACCTTTAAGAATTACGGAACCACAGCTAGTTAGATTTAAATTCTAGTCTTCTAAAACACTGTAGGGTATAGAGTAACTATAGTTAATAATTTATTATATATTTTCAAATAGGTACAAGAGAGGATTTTATATGGTCCCAGCATAAACAGATGACAAATGTTTGAGGTGATGGATATGCAAATTACACTAATGTGATCATTATACATTGTATGCATGTATCAAAATATCACTTGATACCCCAATTATTATAATATGTGTCAACTAAAATGTAAAAACTGAAAAAAATAAAAGAATCACAGAACCAACTATAAAATCACGGAAACGGAAAAGATCTTAGTTTAGTCCACTGATGTCACGAAGAGAATAGATGCCTAAAAGGCTTTGAAGTCTTGCAAGGATCCTAGGGAATGATGATTTAATGTCTTACAGCTGAGGAAAGTGATGTCAGTAAGGTTGGGTCCATTGCCCGGTGTCCCACCAGAGCCTACTAAAGAGCTCCCAGATCTACCTTTCTCTACTGCTCAGCTTATTTCTAGTGTGTGGCTTAGCCTGTCTCCTAATAGCAGCTTCTTCATAGGACTATTCTTATTAAAAAGGGAGCTTGAGTTAACCTAGCTTATGAGGATTTCTAATGACAACTCTTACAAAAAGGGTATTTTTCGTTAACCTGCAGGCAGCCTGATTTTCAGCTGACCAGAAGTGTCAAATTATAAAATATCAAATTATAAAATATTCTAGTTATTTGAAATGTTACCATAGATAGCTTTAAAAATCTTTATTTTCATGACATTTATTTTATTACATAGCTGTTATTGCATAGCTGTTTTAAAAGACAGTTTCACTTGATCTCTGAAGCTTTATCAAGATGCTGCTAGATACTATCCTATGCATATTTTCCACTTAACACTAGTATGATATCCCCTTTAGATTTATATGTATTCTGCTGCCATGAAAAGCAACTTTTTTCCTCTGTATACATGAGATTGTTTTCACTTGACTTATTATCTCCTTAATTCAATGCCTGTCATTGAGTGCATATCATATATATCACATATATGAGATTTCTGATAACCTAATAACCTAATAAATAAATAAACAATCCAATTTTTGTCAATCTAGTAATCACTGAATTTTCTAGAATCTACTCAATTCTTATCCAAGGGCCAGTACTGACATGGGCCTTCTTATTCAGATGGTATTGCATCGCTTGATTCTTAGAGCACGCTCTAGATGATTGACAGATTATCCTCATGTCTGATGGAAGTAAGACAAGCAAGTTCCTTCAAAAAGGAAGTAAGCCAAAGTATCAGATATAGTCTTCATTCTGTTACTTTCACTTTCCTGTTGATACCCTTTCTTCCTGTTTATTCTGAATGCATTTAATAAATATGAGTATTGCTATGGGCCATGCACTGTCTTAGGAGCTAGTATAAAATGGTGAAACAACAAAAAAAATCAACATAGATCCTGCTGTCTTGGGCTTTATTTTGTTAGAGACAGAGCATTAAAAAATATCTTTCAGCTAAATAGAAACCACAAATGGGTCAAGTACAATATAGAGGTGGAATTTGTGCTATGTATGTGAGCCAATGATAGGGAGTTTGGCCACATTAGGAATGGCTTCCTTGAAGAAAAGATACTTGCTTTAGGATGTAAAGAATGAATAGATAGATATAAATCAGACAGAGGAGCAATTAGTATTCCAGCAGCCAGGATAGCATGCACAAAGGTTCTGAAGGCAACCTAATAGTGTAGGGGAGTGAGCTGAATTTTAGCTCTTCCCCTTTAGGGTTTTGTTCTGGCGAGTCCTAAGAATTAAATTGACATAGGACAGATTAACAGGAGAAAAGTACAGGAATTTATTTATTTAATGTAAGTTTTACATAGCAGTGGGAGCCCTCATGAAGAAATGAAGACCCAAAGAAACAATTAGAATGAATCAGTTATAGACTGAATTGAACAAAGAATAGTAAGTTGTGAAAAAGCAACAAAATTATGTGAAGAGGCTTAAGAGACAAAAGCCATTTTAGCAAGGTCTGTACAGAATTTTCTTTGGCTTAAATTTCCATCCTTGATGATAAGAATGTTGGTTTCCTTCTGGTATAGGAAGAGGACCTTTCAGAGTTCCTGCTTTTAAGAAATAGAAAGGAGGCCAGAATGATCTTCTACCTGCTGTTTTTCAAGTACGTTTAATTCATAATAGTCATTAGGCCAGAATGGTATATTTTTAACTTCTTCAATGGCACATTTGAGGAACTCAAAGAAGTCCAGCATGACTGAGTCAAAGAGTGCATAGAGTTGTGTGGAGCAAAGTAAATAAAGAGACTTATGGATTAGGAACAGTGGAGGAGTCAGTGGACTGATACTCCTAATGGTTTGAACAAAAAGTCACTCTAGGAGACACTGAATAATCTAGAAAATGGGCAGTTTATAATCAGTGACTGTGATTTTTAACTCCCTGATTCTGGAGGAGGATGGCCAAGTTTCAAGGAATAATTGCAAGAGTGGTGACTGAAATCGAGTGGAAATGAAGACCACTGGAGACAGGGAGGTCAAGGAACTGAGAGGCTGAGTGTTGGACCAGTTATCCTTGTGTCTGTTGAAATAGCTCAGAATGTTGGCAGATTTTTCAGTGAAGTAGAAGACTGGATAGATGCCAAGTCTTTAATACATAGAGTAGGTTGAATGGTAGTGGGGAAAGGTTGAATGGTAGTGGGGAAAGAGAACCACTTAGTGCGCTTAGTAAACATTTCATAAGATTTGAATGGTTTGTATGATAGAGATAAAGTTTCTAGATTTTTGATGTTATATTTTCCCAATTGTTCATTATATTTTGGGCATTATACAGATATATCAAAATCTGAACTAAAGGAGTTTCCTCATCTGGCTTGCATATTCCAAGATGATAGGAATTGTGTCATTATCACTTGTATAGAAGCTGTACAGATCTTGGCCTACCCAAAGACAAGTGGTAGCTGTGAATGAATAAAGCATAGTGATAAATTACAAATGAAGGAAATATGCAGCTCTTTTAGATGGAAGGTATTATCGTTTTTAATTTTATGCACATGTGGAAATTTTGTAAACTTTACATAGAATTTTACCTGACTACAATTACCTTTGCATCTACATTAATTAGATAGTAGTCGCATGTTTTTTTATTTTCTTTCAGAGATGAACTTTTTAATCAGAATAATTACTTTCCCTCTGATTCCATGGGAACTTTACCATTTATACCAACTTTTTGTGGAACTAATGAGTTAGATCCTTTTGACAGAAATTGCAGAGGGGCATTCTCTGATATGATGGGGATACATCTTGACTGGAACGGATCTTCCCCTGTCTGCACCTCCATTCATGTTTGTAAACTTTTATCATTCTCCATTTGTTTATCTGGCTGGCGAGCAATCTCTCTACCAATAATTGCCTAAGGGATTTAACCAGCTTAAGAAAATGTATAAGTTATGATTTTAAAGATGAAAGCAGTATGTTATATATATATGCCTAGGAAAAGACTGGCAATACACTCATCAAAATGTAAATAGTGGTATATCTAGGTATGGAGTAGTTTTACATCATATTTGTTTCTTTAAGCTGAAATATACATATTTTTCAGTGAGAATCTATCACGTTTTACAATGAGATTTTTAAAACCAATGTTAAGGTGAAAGGAAAAGGTAAAACAAAGGTAGGGGAAAAGTCAGGAATTAGGCTATATGAAAAGAAAAGAGTTTCTTTTCTATTGTGTAGAAGATAGGTGAGTTGTCAAAGATGGAATATGCATGCATGGATGTTAGCATGTTAGGATGTTTGATTTCTACTGCAAGAATCTAATGCATGATGCTCTCTTCAGAGGCTTCTGGTCACAGTCCCTTGTTTCTAGGTCACTTGGCAGAATTCCTAGAGTCTCAAGTTTTAAGGAGCAAATAGTAGAAATTCCTCCCGAGTGCCTCTGTTGCTTATTCTCTTGGGGGGAAGTAGTCATTGATTTCTGTTAACTGTGATACAAAAAACCCACTAAGCACATAGGGCTTCCCTTGCCACCCCCTTTCCATCTGTTAGGAAGCCTTCTTTAAGCTCTGAGAATATCTGTGGATTAACACAAGTCAGAAATTGTTTTCAGTATCACCCTGCAGACAGACATTTAGCAGGTGGGCAGTAGGTCTGTTAATTTCACATGGGAGAGGAAATTAACTGTCCAGCCTGGACAGGTTTTTGTCTGCCAGCTTTAAAGTTTGTCACATAGAGGAATCTTCCTCTTTCAGAATGTAGAAGGAACCACAGCCAATTTAAGTGGCATTTAATATGCTTCCTCGTAAACTGTGGGCTTCAAGCCAGGCAGAGTTGCAGTAAGCTCTTGCTTTAGACCTGACCCACTTGTAATGCCATGGAAATGCCAAATACATGTTCTAAATGATGCAGTCATGCTCTTACCTGAGTCAGAGCATTCTAGGTAAAAGGTAAATGTTCCTTCCCAATGAATGATGAAAGATGACATCTAGAATGATGATTAATTAAGAATACCACTCTGTTCAGTCTGGGGAATTTTATTCTGCATTTCAGATGTATCATAATTTCAATATCAGAATCAATAAGATGATGCACTCCTGAAGTGTAGGTTATCTAGACAAATTTTAGGTGATTGTAAAAAAATATGCAAGCATATTTAACAACTGCTTTAGTATAACCTACCTAGATTGTTCTTCCTAGCTCTGCTTCCAAAGGGAATTGGACATGGAACTGTGAAAGCAGAGGTATGTGATGTAAAGGCAATGGTATTCAGTAAATTCAAACACCAGATGATTATATATTTGTTACATATTTATAATATATGGCTATTTTATTAAAATACTGTAATCAGAATTCTAACCATCTAGCTTTAGTGGGATGCAAGTGGGAATTACTTCATTCCTCTTCCCACTGAATATATTTATTTCAGCCGTTTAAGAAGTCTTGGTTAGATCTCAGAGCTTTGCCGTGTCTTTTAGTCACAAGAACAGACTCATTTCAGGATTTTAAAAGTCCTGATCAGAGTAATCATTTAAAACTTCTTCCCTCAGGTTGGGCCTGTTTGAGGCTTGACACCCTCTTTGGACCAGGGGGTGTGTGGTACTGACACTCTTTGTCACCTGACTTCCTCTCCCACTCACTGGCTGCCCTCAGGGCCCTTTAGAGAAGGGTTGTAAGGAACTGGGCAAGTCTGAGTCACTGGTGCAGTTCCAACCTGCACTGCTACCCTCTGTTAGATGCGTAATTGCTGACTGTCTCTTTGGATAATTCCTTTTAGGGACCCCTGGGTATAGTTCCTCTGATGATAGTCATGCCACCCCTGGCTGGATGTTTTTAGCTGTCTTTACAGCTCCTGGGTTTCTGGCATTACACCCCTCTTTTGGGATTACATTGCCTTGCCAGGTGGTCCTTTAGGGCATTGTCCCTTGTGAGATCATTCCTCCTGTGGGCCTGTATCCTGTCCATGGGAAAGGTGCATCTTTTTCTTGCCGTTGATGGAAGCATAGCCTGATCACAACAGGGTACTCTGGGCTTTGCAATTCCAGGACAGCGAGCCAGCCACAATTTCCTGCCTTTAAAGTCAGATTTAAAATAGGTAGTAGTTATTTTTCTCTAACTCCAGGAGATGCATTTTTTCAAATATTTCTCCCAGAGACACTCATTCCCTTACAATTTGGTACCCTTGAGTAAGCTCTTTTGTGGTGTGAAGTAGGAGGTGGTACAGAATGTTCTGACCACTCTATCCAGAGTAGTCCTCTCTGGGGGTCTCGTTACTTTCTCTTGTAGAGCTGAAAGCAAGCAGTGGGCTTATGATGACAGAATGGCTTCAAATGAACCCGTGGCAAGTTCTGATTTGGCACTTGTATCGGATAATTATTTTGTTTATAGCCTTCAAGGTTTCAACTAAAACAGAAGATTTCATTTGTTTTGTTTTTTAATTGATATGTCATAGTTTTACATATTTTGAGATACATGGGATACACAATTTCTTTTAAATATACTGACTCAGTAGTATATTTTTTTTTCCATTTAGGTGGCTGCATTAAACCTCATTTATGTGTGTATTTGTGTGTGTGTATGTATAGGAAATAAAAGCATTCACAACTGTGGTAAACAAGGAATAATTAAATTAATTTATTTATTT
>NW_016803664.1:6844106-6854116 GCF_001698545.2 Rhinopithecus bieti | reverse complement strand
ATTTATTTAATTTAATTAATAGAATTAAAATATATAGATGCAAGACTTTAAGTGTCTTACACTTTTTAACTTGGGGATTGTGGCTCAATAAATGATAACTTCATTTTCTTTCTTCAATTCAAAGGATATTCTTATAATTGCTAGTTTAATTATTAGTTTGCAAGTACTTAGACCATAATATGTTACTTCATCTTTCAAAACAGCTATCAGTTCCCTTGTGTTTGCTTAATAAAATATTAATTACAAATATGTTAAGTAGCATGTCTGATATAAGGACTTTTTCCTTTACAAATAAATACATAGTATCTCAAACTTAGAGTGTCTTAATAGGATAGAGAGGAATAAATATAGCTTTACACATGTGTAAGATTTGCTTTTTTGCCATTCCTGGCAGAGTCTGTACTGGAAGCCAATTTCTTTACCTTGACTTTCAACTTAGTGATCATTTTACTATGGTGGGTCACTCATGACTAATGTAATATAAGATATGTATGGGATTTTAATGACTAGTTTTAGCAGTATAAATGAGTTTTTATTCACTTAAAGAAGAAAGTTAATATTATAAATTATCTCAGGTATTTTAATATGCAAGTCTTTTTATGTTTACAGTTTAAACAATGCATTCTCATCTTCTACTTTTTTTCATAAGCATAACAAGAAGCGTGCATCCAGGCTTAGCAGCACTTCACGTGTATGCAGTCTGGGAGGTTCTTCCTAAGGAAGAGAAAAGATCATAAATAAAAAATTAAACTCAAAAGTGAATATATATTTAGGATGCAATAGTCATAAGAAGTTATAAATTTTAAAAAGCAGACAAATACTATAAAGCATAACAAATTCCAGAAAATAGCAAAACATTTTTCCTCCTTGTTTGTACACACACTTGCAGGGTGATCTGTAGTTCAAATTCATATGCTGATACCACCTCTGGGGTGTCACATCGTTATCTCATGGCAGACTGAGAGGTGGGTGTATTTCCAAAACATCCTACATTGGGATGGCTAGCAGTAACATACCTCAACATAGAAGTGACTGCAAACCAAGTAAATATGTTTTATTAAACCTAAACTAAATGTATGTTCAGTGCAACTCAACTTCCCTTTTGTTAGATCTCAAAAATGTTTGTGCTTGCTCCAGTGTCACCCAACACAAAGAAAAGTGTGATGCAGGAAAAAGAAGAGTGGAAAGAAATAGTGATCATAGCTGATTAATGTTAAGATATCATGTTTTGCAACTTTTATGAAAACATATGAGCCTGTAAACATTGATGAGGTCCTTTCAGGAGTCTGTGCATATGAAGGGCCCAGAAGCGTAAGCTACTTTAGCTTCACAGTTACCTCTTAGGAGAACTCAGTCACAGAAAAATGAATAACGGCATGTTCCACATGCTTTGAAGGAACCATAAAACATCAATGTTCTTTTACATTTCATTCCCTTTATTCTTCTAAATTGTTATCCAAAGTTATTCTTTTATCTCTATTTTCAATGTGTTAGTATTAAACTACCTAAGGAAAATTTTCCTGTGGAAAACCATATAAATATTTTATAGTTTTCAGTTTTTGAATAAATGTGTGTACTTAATTCTTAGGAAAAAATGCTTAAGAATAGCAAAATATGTTTATCATACTACAATAAGAAAAACAAAAGCAAAATCCCTGAAGTAAGTCTTCTCTTGTGTTACTATACAACTGCCTGTAAAAATCATTGGGGCCACTGGAAAAAGATGGTTAAGGGTGGATTCTGTTTATCTTTAGTATGCCTTGTTTCCATTCTGGGTCCTTCTAATCTCTAGATAGCCAAAGCTTGAAGGATTTTAATACAAAGTGTCTCAAGTGACTTAGCTCTGTTATGCCTAAAAGTCAAAATGGAATTTTGCTGCAAATTTCTCACAAGCAAAATTACATCTAAGGAAGAGTACTGTTTGATTGTAGACTGAGGGTAGAGTTAGTGTATTATACAAAAATTATCTCATTAGTCCTCTATAATAGTATAATTAGAATGATTTATGTGAATTAAATTATTGATATACAATTAAAATAAAGATATAGACAAATTTAAACCTCTTTAATTCTTAATATGCACCAACTAATATCCTTATAATTTGTGGTTTATATAAGGGCTTGTTATTTACAATATTAACAATCGGTTGAGACATCATAGTTTTATTATTTATTTATTTATTTATTTATTTATTTTTTGAGACAGTCTTCTTGCTCTGTCACCCAGGCTGGAATGCAGTGGCACAATCTCGGCTCACTGCAACTTTCGCCAAGTTCAAGCAATTCTCTTGCCTCAGCCTCCAGAGTAGCTGGGATTACAGGTGCACGCCACCATGCCCAGCTAATTTTTGTATTTTTTTTTTTAGTACAGACGGGGATCACCATGTTGGCCAGGCTGGTCGCGAACTCCTGACTTTGTGATCTGCCTGCCTGGGCCTCCCAAAGTGCTGGGATTATAGGCGTGAGCCACCACACCCGGCCATAATAGTTTTAAATGGTACTTTTGACAGATGGTCATCTGTTCTGTGTGAACTCGGTCTGATACCTTGTTTCCTAATGCCATCTGGAAGTTTTGGTTTCCTCCTTTGGAAAGGCCTTGACTCTGACCTACTGAATACTGCTTGGATCCTCTTTCTCCTGAAGGAACATGTCCTGGCTATCTGGCCATTCTGCATACCACTCTCCTCTTCTTATGCTTCCTGATTCACTCTTCCTGCCTAAATCCTCTGGTGACCTTCATAAGACAAGTTTCATATCTTGGAACATGCAATGAGTGGTGTAGCCATGTTAACAGAATGACAGACACACAGGCAGACAGACAGAGGCACTCTCATGAGAGGAAGACAGCAACACCATCACAGAAAGTATGATAACTGAGGGGAGCTCGCTAATGTCAGGTAGAGCTACGAGGGTTATAATCAAGGTTTCCTGCCCATCTCCTTCCTTGATCTTCCAAAGGAAATCTACAGTCCACCAATCGTCTCCATTCAACACCATACCTCCTCCAGTGTACCCTGTTCTGCACAATTATGCTCCCACTTCCCCCCCGCCAAGAGATAAAAGCTCAATTCAAATTCCCCTTAGCCCATCACCTAGAAGTAGTATAAGGCTTACTAAGAGGCTCTCTTGAAACTTCTATTAGATCTTAGCAGAGTATGCCCACCTCCTTCTTAATAACTATGTAGATAGTTTATATTATCAGACATTAAATAAACATTTATATGAAAATATTTTATATAAATTAGGATTCACTATAGTTTATAATTTTAAAAGGACTACAATAAGTTGTATCTTCACTTAAATTGCAACTGAACAAGAGCCCTATAAGATGTAGATTTTGCATTACATTTTCAAATTTTGTGTAAAGCATTTTTTAAATAACAGATATAATGTTATATCTCTGAATGGATGCCATTATTGAAGTGGAAGAGGGAAAATAATTTCTTCTGTAGGATAATATAAGAATGGTGCCATCAAATTTCAATATTTATTCCTTTACAGTCCTGTGAAAGAGAATGTATTATACAGCAGCTCCCTCTTAAACAATTTTATGATAATCTATTAATCAGAAGAGATATGTTTCAGATATGGAAAATGAATTAATAAAAGAGTATAGTAAGTTTGTATATAAAACTAGACAATTTTATTTATTTGCAAATTTTACACTCAGACAAATAATAGTTTTTTTCTATGTTATTTATTTTTGAGATGTTTAGCATATACTCTAAAACTGAATCATTTTGAGTTTTTGTCCGTATTTTACTGTATTGAATTTGTCTCTTTCTGACCATAGATACCAGTGATTCCCCCGCTATTTCTGTTATCAGTGGCCTCAAGGGCATCATCGTATGATTTTATGAAAACAGTTCTTTTATAATATATTAGGATACATGTAAAATAAATAATTTTGATGGAGTTATAATTTTAATGTATCTTTTAGGAATTTAGTTCTTTTAAAGTTGGACACATTTTTAGGCAATAATAATGATAATAATGTTGATAATACAATTTTTTGAGGACCTCTTTTGTTCCAGATACAGTGCCTGGTGCTAGGTATTTTATGCCTGTGTTATGTAAGGAACTTTGGAAAGGTCGAGTAACTTGGACACCTAGCTAGTAGTCAGTGGTAGAACCAGGATAGCAATTCTTGTCCACTCCACTCTGAAGCCAGAGGTCTTTCCATTTCTCTGGCTTGTCTCTTACAATGTGTCTAGTGTTCTACAAAATTAGGGACCTTTGTTATAGGTTTTTATTCCTCTGCAGTCAGTTGAAAATTCCATTTTCCTCCATAGGTGAAACTACA
This sequence comes from Rhinopithecus bieti, assembly GCF_001698545.2. Classification (NCBI taxonomy): domain Eukaryota; kingdom Metazoa; phylum Chordata; class Mammalia; order Primates; family Cercopithecidae; genus Rhinopithecus; species Rhinopithecus bieti. Next base: position 6,849,814 of record NW_016803664.1, on the reverse strand, counting down.
GAAAGAAGGTAAAATGAAGTAGAGGCTTGGTTCTTTTTTCACGTAATTTTTTTTTTTTTTTTTTCAAATGGTGGGGTGGAGCTTCTCCACAAGGAAGCCGTGGTTTCCAGTCCATATAGAATCAAGGTTGGACTCATATCATAATTCATAATCTACATTTGTATGAGCTTCCTGCACAGAATAGACTTTCAAAAGGTTTCACTTCTAAGTTAAGATACAGAGACTTTCATTCTAAATTAAGATGTAGGAGTTTTCAACATCTGTATCTAATTCTACTTCGCCATGAAAAGAACATCATCCTATATAGTTGTAGGATCTTACTGATTCTTCCGGGGCATTGTGGGCAGCAGCAGGACTGGTCCTTAATGTCAGAAAGATTCTAGGTCAAATAGTTAAAAATTCAAATTTATGACACAATGGCATAGCATAGTTTTGTAATATTTAATTATGAATTTTTAAAAATTTTTGTTGGGCCGGGCGCGGTGGCTCAAGCCTGTAATCCCAGCACTTTGGGAGGCCGAGACGGGCGGATCACAAGGTCAGGGGATCGAGACCATCCTGGCTAACACTGTGAAACCCCGTCTCTACTAAAAAATACAAAAAACTAGCCGGGCGAGGTGGCGGGCGCCTGTAGTCCCAGCTACTTGGGAGGCTGAGGCAGGAGAATGGCGTAAACCCAGGAGGCGGAGCTTGCAGTGAGCTGAGATCCGGCCACTGTACTCCAGCCTGGGCGACAGAGCGAGACTCCGTGCTCAAAAAAAAAAAAAAAAAAAAAAAAAAAAAAAAAGAAAAAAAAAATTTGTTAAATGGATATGACAGCTTTAAATTTATATACATCCTGTTCAGGTTTTGTAGTGAAATGGCTCTTTCCTTAGCTCCTTCTACCGTTGCCAGTCCTGGTTTTAAATGTGGACCCCTACTTAAATGGATAGATTCTATATTCTTTCCTAGAGGAATGCCTCATTTAGTGAGACACAATTTCTCTAACAAAAAAATGCATTTCAGAATGTAATTCTCAGAAGCTCCAGGAAAAAGGCCTTCATGAGTAGCTACATTATAGCGCTCCAGAATTCCATGCACTAAAATAAAGTGCATCTATTCTTTTAAGAGAGGATCTCTAGGTTCTCACTTCCAGGTTATTTATTATTATATTATTTATGTAGTATTTATAATATTATTTATTTATTTATTATATTTTATGCTTTTTCTTTTCTCTGGTTCTCCATTCACAGCAATTGTGAAAAAAGAAGGGGCATTCATCCTTCATTCATTTATTCAGTCAACAAACTTTTATTTAATGCCTATTGTGTGTACCTGAAACTGTTTTATGTACTGGCGACATTCACAGCACTAACAGCTGACAGCAAAAACTCATGAAGAGATTAAAAAAAAAAAGTAATAAGCGAATACAACAGTATAAAACTTCAAATAGTTTAGGTACATTTAGTTTTATCTTCTCCCATTCTGAGAATGAGTAGCCAGCCAGGTTTCTTCCAGAGGGGCAAATACGATGTCTCTTACTTGAGACTGTAGTTTCTTGTAAATGAAGCAAATGTGAAAAATTTCAAAATTGAGTTGGGCTGGTTGTCATATGGAAGCCAGGGAGGCAGGATTAACTTGCCCTCAAAAACAGATCTGAGGCATTGCACCCAAACTGGAGCATAAGGTCAGGAAATGTCAGGACTAAGGAGATAAGAATAGGGAACACAGCAGCTCAGCAGCTTAACCTGACAAGCTGAAAGGCCAGCAGGGTAAAAACCACTGATAGAGCTGGATTTTAAACATTCCATTTTTCACGCGCCCACGGGCAACTCCTCTATAATTTTGATATAAGATTATTTTGGGAGTGGGATTCTCTTTGTGGGGAGGGGGAGTAGAAGAGTTAAACCTTTTTGGCCATGGCAAACTCAGGCCTTCCTTAGGTTTTATGCTTATATTTGTGTGTGTGCGCCTGCATGTGCATGTGTGTGCATGCGTGTATGTGTGTGTGTGCACGCGTGTGTATTTGTTGGAAGGGGCAGTAACTGATCAGTTATGACAGAAGGCAACCCCTCCTTTTGTCCAAACCCCTCCCTTGGCACTTGGTAGGTGGTACAGGTACCTGTGGGTTTTCACACCTCTGTAGCCTCTGAGTACTTTATTGGATTACAGCAGAGTAATAATTAATGCCAATAATGAGGACTCAGTGGTGTCAAAAAAGATGAAATTCTTTTATATATGTCATTCATGTAAGAAAGAAATGACTATTAGATCTTCCCCCAACTGCCTAATGAGGTTAATATTTTAATACTTGAGTATTTGGAGGAGTAAATAAGTACTTTTGAAATTTGCTTATTGGTAAGAGCTTATTCCCTGATATTGCCAGAGTAGATATATTGTTGCTTTATGTAGCTTTAGTGATATTTCTATTGCTGTGTGAAAGTGAATCAGGGTAGCACTTCAATTTACATTTGTGATCAGGAGTATTATTTTACGTGAAGATTAAAATTTGATTTGGAACAGGAGTCAAGAATTTACTTCATTAGGTCTGAATTCACATTTTCCACCTCATTTGAAACAAAATATTTTGTAAGTTAAAACATCTTAGCTGGGAAGTAATATTACAACAACATTTCACCAAAATTCTCAAGAAATGTTTTAAAATCCAGAAGTCTTTCTACTGGTAATATTATTCCCCCACTGACTTCGTGTCAAAACCAAATGATGATGTATTTTCCTTAAGGCATTGTTTATAAGGCAGACCTTCAACCATATATTACTAACAGTATGTACCTTATCAGACCTGACGGGATTACAGCCTGAAGAGTTATATTTGATTCATACAAGAGTGTGGACTTGAGCTTCAAAGGAATAATAAAGCCAAACTATTATAGTTCAAGTACTTTAATAAATATTAAATGATAAATAAGGCTGGTTCCACACTAGCTTCAGGGCCTGTGGATAATAAAAGAAAATCTTCAAATGGTGCCAAACAGTATTATGGCTGTCTTGCCTTTTATAATCTGTCTTTACCGCTCACCACTGTAGTTGTCAGAGCTGGGAATGATGAGGTAGGATGTATAATTTTTGTTGCTGACGGAATTAAAAGTAAAGGAGACTTTAAAAGTAATCCATCTCTTTAGCAGGATAAATATAGAAATGTGCTTTTTGGTAATACTGTAATAGGTATTTAATCACTCCTCACCTACCTACTCTCTCTGAAAGTCAAGTTGTGAACTTCATGTGAAATGTGAAACATACCAGGTGATATCCATTTTCATTATTGTTAATTTCTGGTTTTAATGGAAACTAGAATTTAGTTATATCATCATGTTTGAGATGTCAAAACATGTTCCAGTGGGAGAGTGCAGAATGCCTATGATTCATAGAAGATCACTAAGTTATGTGATTATATGGAAGAAAAAGTAAGTGAAGCTGCTTTTCAGAGAAAGCCCATCAGTACTATTGTTATAAAGTCTACTGTGGGCTGGGCACGGTGGCTCATGCCCATAACCCCAGCACTTTGGGAGGCCGAGGCGGGTGGATCACCTGAGGTCAGGAGTTTAAGACCAGGCTGGCCAACATGGTGAAACCACATCTCTACCAAAAGTACAAAAGTTAGCTGGGCATGGTGATAGGTGCCTGCAGTCCCAGCTACTTGGGAGACTAAAGCAGGAGAATTGCTTGAACCCGGGAGGCAGAGGTTGCAATGAATCGAGATTGTGCCATTGCATTCCTGCCTGGTCGACAAGAGCTAAAATCTGTCTCAAAAAGCAAGCAAACAAACAAACAAACAAAAAACTGTGGCAGACAAATTCTAAGATGCCCTAATAATCCTGCCTCCTGTTGTTCATGCCCTTATACATTGAAATTGGGCTAGTCTAGGTTTTTTTTCCCCAACCAATTGAATATGGAAAACATGATGGGATATCACTTCTATGATTAGGCTAAATAAGATAGTGACCTTCCCTTTTGCTTACTATACTCTTCCCTTTGGTGACTTTGATGAAACATGTTGCCATATTGGCACATGCAAGGAACTGAGGGCATCCTCCAGCCAACGGCCAGCTAGGAACTGAGACCCTCATGTCAACAAGTCCTGTAGGAACTGAGTACTGCCACCAATTATACCAGCTTAGAAGCAGATCCTTCCTCAGTCAAGACTTATACAGTCACATTCTCTGGGATCTGGAGATTAGGATGGCTTCATATGAATTTTATGGGGAAACAACGGTTCAGCCCATAACGATAAACTATATGGTTTTATAATTAATGTTTATAGCAAAAACTCTGTAGAACTTACTGTCTGTAAAGACCTTTTGCTTCCTTTTTATTCTTTATTTTAATATAATTATATATTTTTCAAATGATTTATATATATATAAAATCACATAGTTTAGCACATATATTTGCATATCCCTGTGTCCATAACAAAATTCGAATCTCTGTAAGCATATGTCTTTCATATACTTTATTATTATTATTATTATTTTTAGACAGAGCCTCCCTCTGTCACCCAGGCTAGAGTGCAACGCACGTTCTCGGCTCACTGCAACCTCCATCTCCCCAGTTCAAGTGATTCTCCTGCCTCTGCCTCCTGAGTAGCTGGGATTACAGGTGCCTACCACCACACCCGGCTAATTTTTGTATTTTTTTGGTAGAGATAAGATTTCGCCATGTTGGCCAGGCTTGTCTTGAACTCCTGGCCTCAACCAATCCACCTGCCTCGGCCTCCCAAAGTGCGGGGATTACAGAGGTGAGCTACTGTGCCCAGCCTCTTTGCTATACTTTAGGTGTAACACTTTACAGTATTTATGGTATTGCTATTAGAGGCATTTTCAAAATCTGCCTTTACTTTTTGTATTTGCTTGTATACTTCTAAATAAGTTGGAAGTAGCTTAAGAGTAAGGACTTGTTGGGGGTGGAGCAAGATGGCCGAATAGGAAAAGCTCCAGTCTCCAGCTCCCAGCACAAGCGACACAGAAGACAGGTGATTTCTGCATTTTCAACTGAGGTACTGGGTTCATCTCACTAGGGAGTGCCGGACAATCGGTGCTGGTCAGCTGCTACAGCCTGACCAGCGAGAGCTGAAGCAGGGCGAGGCATCACCTCACCTGGGAAGCGCAAGGGGAAGGGAATCCCTTTTCCTAGCCAAGGGAACTGAGACACACAACACCTGGAAAATCGGGTAACTCCCACCCCAATACTGAACTGTACCAAGGGTCTTATCAAATGGGCACACCAGGAGATTATATCCCACACCTGGCTGGGAGGGTCCCATGCCCGCCCACGGAGCCTCCCTCATTGCTAGCACAGCAGTCTGCGATCTAACTGCAAGGCAGCAGTGAGGCTGGGGGAGGGGCGCCCACCATTGCTGAGGCTTAAGTAGGTAAACAAAGCCTCGGGGAAGCTCGAACTGGGTGAAGCTCACAGCAGCTCAACGAGCCCTACCTGTCTCTGTAGAAGCCACCTCTGGGGACAGGGCACAGCTAATCAACAACAACAACAAAGCAGAAACCTCTGCATACGCAAACGACTCTGTCTGACAGCTTTGAAGAGAGCAGTGGATCTCCCAACACGGAGGTTGAGATCTGAGAACGGACAGACTGCCTGCTCAAGTGGGTCCCTGACCCCTGAGTAGCCTAACTGGGAGACATCCCCCACTAGGGGCAGTCTGACACCCCACACCTCACACGGTGGAGTACACCCCTGAGAGGAAGCTTCCAAAG
>NW_016803664.1:6814576-6838483 GCF_001698545.2 Rhinopithecus bieti | reverse complement strand
AAAAAAGAGTAAGAACTTGTTAAAAAGATAAGGAGTTTGAAGAATTTGCATTTATTTGAAGTAGGTATAATTTTAGATAATGGTAGGTCCAGAGAATATCTGTCTTTGTATTTGGGAATCCAGATATAATGGAGATACACTGTTAGAGACTATCTAATGCTGGGCTGATTTATTAAGACACTGTTTTTTTGACACTTTGAGCTATTAATAGCACTGTACATGTTTAAAATATTTTTCTAAATGGCCAAAAAATATCTACATTATATACAACAGTTCATTATAGCATACACCAGTGGTTCTCAAAGTGCGTCTGCAGACCCAGGGAGTGCCAGAAACTCTCTTAGGGGATCTTCAAAGTCAAAACTATTTCCAAACTAATACTAAAACATTATTTGCCTTTTATTTTAAAAGTGTTGACATTTTATATGTGTTGACATGTGTTGCATCATAAATGCAAAAGAAACAGAGATGAGATTGCTGGAGGCTTTGCATTAGTCAAGGCAGTGGTGTTAAACTACTGGTATTTGTATTTTAAAATAGGGATAATAATATTGCCAATATAAGAGGGTTGTTGTAAGATTTAAATCAGATATTTTGTGTATAAGTTTTCAACTAATGACCACTATACACTGCTACCCTTATCAGCAACATGTGTTTCTACCATGTTTTTGTTTCTCACTACCATTTATTTTGTGTTGTGATGAATGATTTTGGTTACGTTTATGTGTATATGTACTGCCACCAAAAAATCAAAGAATATTAAGATAATTCTTAAAACACAAGTTTATAGTGGTTCATGTTTCTTCAAAGAAATGGTTAGGGAAACATAGAAAGGTGACGATGAGCAAGCAATTAGGGATTTTTGGAAATCTTTGATATTAGGAAGAGCATCATAAACCTAGGAAGTTGAACCAACAGTTGTAAGGAAAGTGGTTAACAGAACGTATGACTGAACAGAGAACATTCTTCATTAGGGATAAAGTATAATTACCTGATTTAGCACTTATTCCATTGGCAATTCAATTTCCATATATGCATCCTCTGCTCTAAATCGGTATGTCTATATTGGGTTATTTAACTTGTTACAATAATATATACTTAATATAAAAATGAGAAAGAATAGTATTGTTTTGTGCAATATCCACTATTTTCCCCAAGTCTAAATTTAGCATTGTTCTATACTGCACTCTGTCAAACATCAAGTCAATGAAAAATAAAATTAGATTGTTGAATTATGTGCTATTCACTTAATTCTAAATTTGAATTATCATTGTTTCAAAATGAAATCAAAGGATAAGTAAATGCAAAGGCTTTATGTCATTTTGTTATGATGTTTATTGTGTTTTATTATTTTGCCTTATTCTGTTTTTTTAAAACAGATCATCAGAAACTAGAAAGAGAAGCTAGAATCTGCCGTCTTTTGAAGCACCCTAATATTGGTGAGAACATATTTTTAATGTTTTTAAAATGTTAATTTAAAATTTTATATTATGTACCACAATAAAATGCTAATTTGATAATCTAGAATATTTATAACTTTTAAAAAATAGGTTCCTAACTTTCAGTCTTGATTACATTTGATTCCTCAAAGTTTTTCTGTGTTTGTTGTTTGTTTTTTGATGCAATCTTTGAAGTAGAAATGTGAAAAATTAAACTAAGTTTGTAGAAACAAAGATACTAAATTAATTAATAGTGTAAGTTTCCTGTTGCCCTGAAAGTTGACTGTATACCCACCAGTGGAAAACCTGAGTGTAATTTAAGAATAAATAAATAAATTTAGGTAATCCCTGATTATATTAGCTTTATTTTAACCACATAATTTGGAGTCTGCTATGTTAGTGAGTTCAATGTCCTTTCTGTAGAGTTGTATAAAATGAAAACAATAATCCTTTAACTAATTGGGAAAATAGTTGTGAAGGTAAAAATGAAACCAGTATAACAATTTTTTGAAGTTATATATATATATATTTTCAAAAGTTTATGATTATGTATAAACACTTTAAAAAATAATATAAGGTCTCACTTGAATAGTGCTTTTATGTGTCTTTAAGAATTGCTCAGCTACTGCCGCTGAAGTATGGAAAGACAGGATTTTATGTCATCACTTTAGTCAGCTCAATTACATTCCATATATTCTGTTAAAAGTTTACTTTAGGCCAGGTGCGGTGGCTTATGCCTATAATCCCAGCACTTTGGAGGGCTGAGGCAGAAGGATCGCTTGAACCTAGGAGTTCAAGACCAGCCTGGGCAATATGGCAAGACCATAACTCTACAAACTATTGAAAAAATTACCTGGATGTGGTAGTGTGCATGTATGGTCCAAGATACTAGAGAGGCTGAGATGGGAGGATCGCTTGAGCCCAGGAGGTTGAGGCTGCAATGAGCCATACACTGCAGACAGCCTGGGTGACAGAATGAGACCTTGTCTCCAAAAACAAAAAAGTTCACCTTATAGTTACTGACTTGATTCCAGAAATAGTAAAAGGACTTCAGAATATATATCTCTCATGAATTATAAAATAGCATGACTGTTTTCAAAATTTTTAAAAAGTGATGAATGTAAGGAACAAAGAAGAAAAACACAGGAAAGAAAAGTAAATCCAGAAATATGTGTAAACTAGATTCTGTGATAATAGGTTTGATTATTTTGGAAGAATGTTACTGTCCCAGCTCCCTCAATTTTATTGTTAACCTAAGTATTTCTGATTTGGAAGCAGTGAGAAAAGGGGTAACAGTGATGTAGAATTTGCAAAATCTTTAACTGAAAAGTTTACAGGTGTTTTAATTTTATGTGTAGGAGCATTCAATTTCTATTCCTGCTTTGATGTTTTTAGTATCCTGCACTTAGTGGGTGCATCTTAGGGTCTTAAGTGAGTGGCTACTATGGGTAAAAAAGATTGTAACAGTCGCAAATTCACCTATATCATTCACTCACTCAACAAGTTACATTTCTAGGTGTATAGTAGGAACAAAACATACTGCCAGCTGACTAAAAGGAACCTTCTGGTTTGAGGAGAGAACAAAACAACTCTGACATATAAATCTACCTCTTTACAAGCATTTTTTTCTGACAAAAATTTATGGCATTTCTTGTTTGGCTGTATTGGTTTGCTAAGACTGCCAGTAACAGAGTACCACAAACTGGGTGGTTTAGGCAACAGAAATTTATTTTCTCATAGCTCTGGAAGCCAGAAATCTAAGATGAAGGTGTTGTCAGGTTTGGTTTCTTCTGAGACTTCCTTCCTAAGCAAGTAGGTGGCTGTCGTCTCCCTGTGTCTTTCCTCTGTATGATGTCTGTGTCCTCATTTCTTCTTGTAAGGACACCAGTCATATTGGATTAGGACCCACACTGATAACCTCATTCTCACCTAATTATCCCTTTAGACACTTTATATACAAATAATACAGTCACATTCTGAAGTATCAAGGTTAGTATACCAACACAAGAATTTTGGGAGGACATCATTTGCCCATAACATTGGCTAAAGAGAAATTACCCAATGAACCACTACAGATAGTTCAAAGATTACTTCTCTTGCTCAGGTTTAAGATAAAATCAAATCTTTGTTTAGTGAACTTGCAATTCCTGTGCAGAAAGTTGTTATTTGTTTGTTTTGGTTTGGTTTGGTTTGTATCGGGTCCTCCTATGAGACTCAATTTTTATGAATAATGAAACTAGTTTCTTCCATTTCCTCTAGGATACCAAAGTCAAACATTCGAAAAACTGCCAAGCTAAAACAAGAACTCTTTTCATTCTGACACTACATGCAGACTAAACTTATAAAAAGAGAAAGTATGCTGGGGAAAGTTCTAAACCTTTGTGACCTAGATAGCATCATCAGCACCTTCTGACCCAGTGTACATCTTTTTTCCGGGATCCATAACAGCCAAAGGTCATAATTCCTTGGTTACCTCACTGGAGGTTTTCTTCCATCTTTTAGGATTTCAGGAGTACAAAAGTGATTTGTTTTTCTAAGACCACCAGAGCGGGCACAAAAGAACCAGCGGGTAGGCAAGGGTAGGAGCAAAACTGCAAATTTATTTTGGTCACCTAGCTTCAGGGAAGTAGGTGGGTAGGGAGAGGTCTGTCGGCCTCCAGCAAAGGAGGCCAAGAGAGTCCCCCGGTGAGCTCTCAGGCGGAGTTCCTGCAGTCCCTACAGGAGTGGGGGCCTGGGAAGTCCGCCCTGGGCGCTGGCCGGGAGCGGCTTTTCTAGGAGTGGGAGGGCAATAGGCGGGGCACCCCGTGTCGGGGGGCATTCCGCAGGTGCGACCAGGTAAATCTTGGTCTCTTCGGTTGGTCTGCACCTTCCCAGGCGAAGGCTGCATTTTCGCGCGCGCGGGAAAAGTTGGTGATGAAGAACCCAGAAGTGCGCCAATCTTACCTCCGTTCGTCCAAACAAAAAGGAACTGTGATAATTTTAGGTCCTTGAACCTTAGGACCCATTTCTAACCGTGAGAGAGATTTCAAGTGATCCTTTATCTCAGGGTATAAGTCATAGATGGATTAAATTTATGAGACATAATCTCAAAAATTGTAACACTGGCAAATTCATCTATATCATTCACTCACTCAACAAGTTACATTTCTAGGTGTATAGTAGGAACAAAACAGACCAATATCCCTGCCCTCATGGAGCTTGCATTTTTGGGGGAGACAGACAGTAAACAAAGCACTGGGTATTAGATGGTGATAACTATTGAGGAAAAATAGGAAGCAGAGAGGGAAATGCAGGGTGTTGGAGTATTCCAATTTTAAATAGTTGGTCAGGACCATTTCATAGAGAAGGTGAAATACATTTGAATGAAGACCTAAAAGATGGGAGGAAGGAAGTCATTTGGCTCCCCGGGGTGGGGTTGGGGGTGGGGAGGAACATTGTAGGCAGAGGGAACAAACAGCCTGCATAAGGGCCATAAGGTCAGTAGATTCCACCAAAGCTTTTTATCTAATGAGAGAAATAGGGATGAGTTCTTTTTCATTTTATCTTACCTGAACTGATGAATCTCCATGCCATGTAATCTGACAGTGTTGTGTTTATTCATGTAAAGAACTATTTTAAAACAACCTCCATAACAACAGTGACTGTCATAAAATAGTAAGCAACAGCCAACAAAGGAAGAGTGTTTTAAAGACAGATGACATAAGTGGACATCTGCAAATGCATTGGAGAGTAGTTGAACCCAAGGTTATGTGGGGAGTACTGCAGTTCCTGTTGAGAGATCATCTCACTAGTTAACAGCACCACATGAATCACTAGTACTCAATCATGACTGAATCAGATTACATAGGGAAAACAGCATTTGCTCTTGATTTCCCTGACATAGGTAATATGATGTCTAAGTAATATCAGACTCTTATCCTCTTCTCCCTTTTCTCTATTTTATTATTTGCTTGGTTTTAAAATCAGCTAGGTTTTAGAACTTCAAGGAAGGAAATAACTATTTTTGACAAGTCTTTTCCCCTGTGAAAAGGTGCTTGTTTCATTTTTATATTTGCATGTGTCTTTCTCTTGGCACAGAATCAATAATCTTGAAAACTTGCAGCAAGTAAAAGGTTTCTCCCAAAAAAACACATTTTAAACCAACTGAAAATGGCGATTCATTAAACTACTTTTTTCATGTGTTATTTTTTATGTTTTTCTGATTTTAAAAGCAATACAGTTAGTGGAAAATTTGGAAAATACAACATTGTATAAAGAAGAAACTGGAGAGCTCAACGTTTAATATTTGATTTATTCAATTTTTCCTTTTTATAATAAATCTTGTATATATGCTAATTTTCAGCATTCTGTTGTGTGCATTTTCATACCCCTTTAGATATACTATGAAAATGGTCTCACCCAACAAAATTTCTTGAGTATGTAACCATTGGCAAGCTTTGTTCTAGGCTATATGCACTAGTGATGAAACAGTGACAGAGAGACGATGCCCCTCTTTTCCCAAGCTTTTCATCCTAGTGTATAAAGAAAACACCATAGTAATGTCATAAGGATTAGTTCTATGCAGAGAATTGAAATAGGGTAATTTGATACCACGGGACCGGATGGCTACTATCAAAAACAAACAGAGCCAGACACCAGTTAAAGTTGATACAGATTTTGTTTTGTACTATTGCAATCGGGGAAAGAACTGAACTTCATTCCAAGCACAGCAATGACAGCTGGGGATTTATAGTCAAGGAGCAGAGTGAGGGTGTCAGTGGATGGAAGATTTTTAAGAGGAGACATCAAGGATAGGGAGATTCTTGCTGGACTGGACTAACAAGATTCTTGCTAAAGGCAGGCCAAGGACTTAGACATTAAGGGTAGAGAATGAAGACCTTGATCAGATATCAAAAGTGGGAAATCACTTAGTAGGATTCTTCATTTAGACTGGCTTCTGAAGGTTAGGGACATTGCCCAAGGATGAGATCTAGTTGAAAAGAGGAACCTGCCTGATGTTTGGTTAGGGAGAGAGTCTTGGTCACTGCTTTAGAGTGGCTTGTCAGGCAAGATGTATCTTTGGAGGTCACATTTAAACTGATATCTAAATGACAGGTGGAAGCCATCATGAAAAAGAGAAAGAGTTTCAGGCACAAAGAGCCCTCTGTGTTAGGGGAAAAGTGGGGAAACCAGTAGATGGACTGCCTTGAGGGAAAGGGAGTCACTGAACAGGGTAGGTAGATATTTAATCATGTAGGGTTTCGTTAACTAGATTTGGGAGTTTGAATTTCATTCTACATGCAATGAGAAACCAATAGTAGGATTTTAAGCAAAAGTGTATCATAATCTGCTTTGCTGTGTCTGCTTGTGTAAAATGGTTTCCTAGTCACTTGAGCACAATCAGGGATAATAGTGTTTAGTCAGGCTATCAGAATCTAGTCTTATCAGCTGAGTACCCCTCAACTACATCTTCTTGGATAAGAATTTAAACAGGTCCAGGCTGGTTCTCCCTTTGGTGTGGTCCACATGATCCAAGAAAGCACCATGCATCTTTTGGCTCAACAAATTGCAGAGTACAGCCCATTTTTAAAGAAGCTCCATCTTTGCTGTGCTCTAGCCAGGCAATTTTTGTTTGAACCTCAAACTGGAAAGATTATAGTTGACATTAAGATGTTGAAGCAATTTGAGGAGAACACCTTACTTTGTGCTTAGGTTAATGTTTGATCATTCTGTTCACCTTTTATTTTAATAAAATGGGCTTATTTTCTTTGAGGAAGTAACAAATTTATTGTAAGCTAGAAATTCTGAGCTATATGTCAACATATATATCAAATAAGTAAGAGAAAAATATCTTTCAGGTATTGAAATAAAATATTTGTGGTGATAGCCAAATTCTCAAAATTATTTGATATTCATACTGTTTTTATTCTTGGTCTTTGATTTGAGGAATTTATTGAAACTTATGGTGAAGCTCAAATAACAAATAATGGTAAAGAGAAAATAGGAAAATAAGAAAAAAAATAATTGAATTCAACTATAAGAGTCCAAAAACAGCTGGGCCAGAAAAGGATGAGCAAAAATATTGATAACTTTGATCTGACTTATCTGATTGTCCCAAGTGAGAAGATATCCATGTATGGGCCTTTATTTGGGAAAAGATCAACATTTGAGACAACTTTGCAGTTCATGGGATGATTAATTCTATTGCTGGGTTATCCCATTCCCTAAAGACTTTTATTTACATTTTGTGTAGACTTTAGAAAGAGCAAGATAATTTTTTGAAAGTTTGAAGCAACATTTATATTTGTAGATTAACACTATATTTATAAGGTAAGCGTTTCCCATTATAATATGGCTTAATGAACTTCAGTAGCTAGAGAGCAAATGGAAGAGCTATGTACCCTTTGGAATCTAGTCTTCAGTGATACCCTGGAACCCCTAGTGCAGTGAATGAATTAACCTTTCTGAGATTACATCATAGCTCAATGATTACCTCCTCTCTACTGACTTTCCTACCCCCCACCCCAAAATGCATAAACACACTCGTATACTACAAGGTGTAACAGAAAATAAGAGGCATAGTATTTATGGAAAGCTCTATAGATTCATTGGGCCACAGTTTATTCTTCTGATGCTGGCCTGCTCTGTGATTTGCTATACAATCCCATCCACTCACTAGTTCTAGTTCCTCTCTTTGTAAAGCAGAGAAAATATTTGCCTTTTTTATTTCCTTCTAAGAATCAATAGAGAGAATGAGGTAATGCATCTTATTTTGGTGAGGAGTTAATATACTTCGTAAGACGATTAATTTAAATAAACAGTTCAGTAGATTATTATGGGGTACTGCTTACCAAGTAGTAACTAATTACTTCATTTCTTAGCATTTAGTAGTATCTTTCTGAGATGTGCATATTCAACAATGGAGAAATATATTTCAGAAACTTTCAAGTATCATATATTTTATATGATATATATGTCATATATAGTATATAATATATGATATGTATTATACATAATCAGATAATTATAATATTCCAAAGCAGATCTTTTACATTATCTAGCATAAACTCTGATTTTTTGGTTTTAATATTTAGGAAAGCTAAGATTTTCCAAATGTATATGATTTGTCCAAAGTCACAGTTCTTTAATGATATTGCCAGACCTAAATTGTTGATTGCCTCTGTAAAGAGATGACAGTGTTTAGGGAACCTAACTTGAAGCAGCAAGATTGAAAAAGCAATGTTTGTGTTCCCTTTTGAGGAGCATCTTGAGGTTGTTTTTGGTTCAAATCGATTCCTCCCCTCACATAAGATAAACATTAACTAAAAAACTTTCGATACTAATACAGGAAGAGAAAGCCTTTACACTTTAGAGAGCATAAGTTACAGCTACCTATCACATGTATTAGCCCTGGTGTAGAACCAGTGTGTTTTAAAAAGGTGCTCTGCTTGAAGATGTTTTATTGTTTGACATATATAACAGTACATAAAATTTCATGTGCTGACAGGTAGAGATTAAAGAATATGTAAGAGCCTTTACTTTCTATGAAAGCATGTTTCCCCTTCCTATGAGTAATAATGGCATTTAGGATCTATATAATTTTCTTTTCCTAAAATTTAAAACTGGAAGGGCTCTTAGGAATTACCTAAGACCAACCTGGATTCTACAAATTGAAGGTTTAAGTAGTGAAGTAATATGCCCAAGATCATACCCTGATCTAACCTGTATATTACTTCATTTAGCACACTTCATTACTTCTTTTTGCTGACCTTGGAGATAAGATGTCATCCTGTAAAAGTAATATTTTAACCACAATCTTAGATCTCCTTAGTCTTCGCAAGAAATGTTTCGCTCAAATACCATTCCTCAAATTTTTGTGAAATAAAATGAACTGTCATTTTTTGTTTGTTCTTTTGTCTTTAACAGATGATTTTAACCATAAATTTTGCCTTTTTATCCTTCTCTGAATGCAGTTGTCTTCTAGGTTCCTTAGGTTCTGTAAGGAACGGAGACAATCACATTATACAGGTTAAGCTGACTAAATATTTCTCTTAAATATTCCCAGTATTTACTTATAAATGAATAAATTGCCTTATGTGATTATTGCACCAATATTCCAGTTTTTGAACCCTTTGAAACAAAATCACATTGGAAAGGAGAATAGAGTTAACACAGAGTAAATGTTAATTGATCTACTGAGAAAACAAAGTTAATAGTTTTATGAATGATGATTAAAAGTCTTTTTCAATGGCATCAGAAATTGAGCAACATTCTAAGAAAGTGACACTTGCAGTTTTTTTCTGTGACCTCTCCCTTATTGATGCTTCTGCCTGGAAATTACAATAGTTTGTAATCAAACAAGAGCAAGTAATTTTTTTTGTTAACTCCTATCTCTAGTGACTCTCTAACAGATAAAAAGTATTTTAATACTATTTAGTAGCAAAAACCAAATTATCTTATTTTATATTTACCTTACTTGATTAAATCTCAGCTCTTTATTATGATTATTTGGTGAGAAGGCCAAATTACTTCTTAGAATATATTACTGTCTGCAGAATTGACTATTCTCTTTTAATAAATGTGAGAACCAGCACAGAGATATATTTTTCTCTTCAAATAAATATGTTCAAAAAATTCTAATTATCTGTTTTAGCTTTTTTTTTTCTTTGTTTATACATTATGGTGCCAGTGATGTATTCTTTATAATTCTTGGTAGAAAGTTAAATTTATCATCTTTTAAAGTAAATGCTTATTTTACTAAAACAAAATTTGGATTAAAAGTTGTATATTCAAGATAATACTTCAAAATCTTTTCCATTGGTGAATTTGAATCTGAGTACATTTGTTACTGGTTTCTTTGTAAATTTTTTTTTTTCCATGTATCAATGAAAAAGCCACTTCACTAAGTTATTTTAGAAGTAGGTAGATTTATACATGAAACTGGAGAAAAAGAGTCCTTCTGTTGCAAATGAAGGACAGTTTCCATTTTAGACTTACTTACAGTACATAGATTACACTTTGATCTATCAATGCATAACATTTACTGAAATAGTTTTGATTTATTCTACTAAGCCTATTTGATTTCCATCTTGCCCTGTCTACACTACATTCAGGGTAGAATCCCCTAACAGAGTATTGGAAGTTTATAGTAATTATTCAGCTCAGAAGTTGACCCTAAACTGAAATTTGAAAGAAAAATAATGCCAAACATGAGGAGTACTTTGTTTTGTTGGGGCTCGAGTTGTGCAAAATCCCACCTCCACTCCCTTTTCTCACCATCGGGGAGAATAACTCATGTAGCTGGGGAGCCCGGAAGATAGCTGGGGAAGTGATAACACCTTTTAATCACTTAAAAATTGTTCCTCTGGGCCGGGCGTGGTGGCTCAAGCCTGTAATCCCAGCACTTTGGGAGGCCGAGGCGGGCGGATCACGAGGTCAGGAGATCGAGACCCTCCTGGCTAACTCGGTGAAACCCCGTCTCTACTAAAAGTACAAAAAACTAGCCGGGCGCGGTGGCGGGCGCCTGTAGTCCCAGTTACTCGGAGGCTGAGGCGGGAGAATGGTGGGAACCCGGGAGGCGGAGCTGGCAGTGAGCCGAGATCGCGCCACGGCACTCCAGCCTGGGCGACACAGGGAGAATCCGTCTCAAAAAAAAAAAAAAAATTGTTCCTCTTTTCCCTTTATTCTAGTAGCATTGATAATAAATTTGCCTACGGTAAGTGCTTATATTAAGATGTGAAGTAGGCTGAATAAGAAAAAAAAATAGATTGGAATTCCAAAGAACTTCACCACTAGAACTAATGATAAAACTGTTAACCGTGTTAACCGTGTTACCAGGCTCTGGTCTAAGTGTTTTCCGTGCATTAATTATTTTAATTCTCATAACAAACAAATATCATTCTTGTCTCCATTTTACAGGCAAGGAATCTAAAGCCTAAAGAAGTTACACAAATTTAATCAAGATCAGGCAGTTAGTAAATGGCCAATCCTGCATATTCTGGCATGACAATCTGTGCTCTTCAATACTGCACTGTATCGTTGCTGTATAGCTCTGAATTAAGTCATATGATTCTTTAATAAGTGCAGGAAATAATTTTAAAATTTTATAAACATTGGTTAAAAAATCCTAGCTTAGAGAAATTATATAATTTTAGTATTACTAATGTATGTGCAGAATCTCATATTTTGTAAACACTTTCCTTGAGACATCCATAATTATTTCCGTGAGCATCGGTAGTTTTGCATATTCACATGAATTTGTGTTGGATATTTGTCCAAAAACATGCTGTGCTTTGTCTTATCTATTTTTCATTTAGAGCAAAATGCTCACTTTCAAATTGAAGTGATGAAACATCCCATTATATTTTGATTAGATCCGGAAATGTTTTTTCGAAATCTTTTGAAAAATATAATAAATGAAATGTAAATGTAATTTCTTTCCACCCATTATTTTTTTCTCTAATTTCTTTTTTTTCAAGATGCAGTTTCACTGTTGTCATCCAGGCTAGAGCGCAGTGTCACAATCTCTCCTCACTGCAACCTCCGCCTCCTGGGTTCAAGCGATTCTCGTGTCTCAGCCTCCTGAGCAGCTGGGATTATGGGCATGCACCACCACACTCTGCTATTTTTGTATTTTTAGTAGAGATGAGGTTTCACCATGTTGGCCAGGCTGGTCTTGAACTCCTGACCTCAAGTGATGCACCTGCCTTGACCTCCCAAAGTGCTGGGATTACAGGCATGAGCCACCACACCCAGCCCTCTAATTTCTTAAACAATCGTTAGATTCATCTTATGTCCACATTTGATATTGGAATTAAAGAAAATTATATTAATCTGGGTAAAGGTAAAATGAAAGATAAGAAAAATAAAACTATATATAATTTGGAAGTTGTCTTCTATTACTTTTTTTGAGATGAAGTCTCACTCTGTCACCCTGGCTGGAGTGCAGTGGCACGATCTTGGCTCACTGCAACCTCTGCCTCCTGGGTTCATTCAAGCTATTCTCCTGCCTCAGCCTCCCGAGTAGCTGGGATTACAGTCACGTGCCACCACACCCAGCTAATTTTTGTATTTTTAGTAGAGACGGAGTTTCGCCATGTTGGCCAGGCTAGTCTCGAACTCCTGATCTTAGGTTATCTGCCCACCTTGGCCTCCCAAAGTGCTGGGATTATAGGCATGAGCCACCATGCCTGGCCAGTTGTCTTCTATTTCTAATGATTAAGCTTGATTGAGTTAAATAACGCTAACTCTGTTGTAGCTAAAGTACTAGTAGACTACAAAGATGAAAGAGACCAAAAAATGACCAAAAAGATATCATAATTTTAAAAGACAAATCATTATGTATGCAACTGAAATATAGTGTGATTATATACTATAATGAAACTATTAATAAGGTGCCATGGGAGCGCCAACATACAAGCTAAGAATCTTAACTGAAATATACTGGATGGAGAACAGAATTTTGCCATAAAGTTGTAGGGATTGGACTGAAGAGCATTATAGAAAGACAGGCCCACAAAAGAAAAAAATAGAGTTAAAAGTCTTTGTCACACTCGAATGACTGAAAACTTGTAATGACTGGTATACTATGTGTGTGTGTCAGAAATAAAAGTTGATTGAGAATAATAGTGGAGAGTCTGGGAAGGAATTTGATTTTTAATCTGGAAAAAATGAAGAATTACTTTAAGATTTATTTAGTCAACTCATAATTATATCAGTTTTTTAGGACAGATTTAGTAGTAATAAGCACAATTATGTGGTGTCAGGAAAAATTGGTGTTGAAAGAGCATCTGAAAGTCTCTGGAGTGAATGTAGGTGTAAGGCATGATGAGTTCCTCAACCATAGCAATGGGAACAGGGTTGCAAGGAGGGCAAAGCTACCAAAGATGTTGCTGTGGAATCAGATCTTGAACAGCAATTAACTTGTGGCAGATGGATTAGGAGGTTTCTCTGAGGTTTCTAGTTTGTGTGACTAGAAAGATGTTGATCCCTTTAACTGACAATAGGGAACAAAGGAGGAAAAAACATTGGGAGATATTAGAAATTTCACTGATTTGAAAACATTATTTTTTTAAGGGTTGGAACATATCCATTATGGGGGACCATGGACAAAAAAGGAAGACTAGAAGTCGCAAATGCCACTACCCAAACCTCTGATCTTTCACTTTTGGCAGAAGATATAAGCTTCTTACCATGTTGGCATCCTCTCCAGGATGGAAATACTTAGCGGTGACTGTGATCATCTTTCTTAGACTAAGGCTGAATGCTGCTAAGTACCAAGCAGTCATGCTGGGTGCTCAAAGTATCTTTTGAAAAAGCAACATAACGTTTGTAGCAACTCCATCACCACCTAACTGTGGTTGAGCACTTATTTCTAGGATGCTTGTTTCCCCCTCATTCTGTCCACTAAAGTAAAGCTCACTTCTTACTGGTCCCTTGTGCCTTTCCCAAACATGTATCTTTCATTGGTTCAACTACTTTAATGTGTATATATCCCATCTGACTTGCATGTGGGATACCACATAGAACCCTAGAGAGTATGAATATATGTTTTGAGTCATCTACATGTATGGGATAGTGAGAGCATTTGAACGTGCCCAGCAGTATATTACCAAGGGGGCCATAGACAGAATAATGAAAAATGCTTATTTGTAAAATTTGACTTTTTTTTTTAAGGAGCAATAACAACAGCCATTTTCTTAGATTACTTTCATTCTGAATATATTTTAAAACATTTAATATATAAAAGAGCTAAATTTTTATTCTAAATGAATAAAAGGAAACTATATTTGGGAACAAAATATTTTGAGATGTACAGAAATGCAGTATAGGCTTCTTTTTACAGTAATAATCCAACTATCCTTATTTTAAATAGCATTATATCAATTTATACTCTAAGTAGGAAGACTATAAATTTTACCTACAGGCTTCATTTTGTTAAAGCTCTAATGAGTTACTATTTTGAAGATCGTTATTTTCCTTCTGCCATTCGCCTTCTTCCAAATAATTTCTCATTTAAAAGTTGTAGTGCCAAATGTGCATTTAAGCTTATTTGTTAGGAACTCTCCAAGAGAACTCTGATAAAACCTGATTTTCAAATGTTATTCTCATATGTGTTGATTATTCCAGTGACATTTTCTTCTGATATTTCTTATATAAATCTGCCCTTCAAAATTAAATTACATCTTCTGGTCATTTTCTAAGAATATATTCATAATATGGATGAGAGAAAAGAGATGGAACGATTTTTCCCCCACAGAAAGACAGATGATCATTCATTTAAGGTAATGGTTTTCAACCTGGGATGATTTTGCCCCCTCTACTCTCTCTTCCTTCTGGAGACATTTGACAATGTGTGGAAACATTTTTGACTGTCACAATTATGGTTGCCATTCTGGCATCTCTTGGATGGAGGCTTCTAAGCATCGTACAATGCACAGAAAAGCCCTTCACAATAATGAATTATCTGCTCCAAAATGCCATAGTGCTAATATTGAGGAACTCAATTATTTAAAGTAAGAGTGACAATAACAACAAAAGGACAAATAGCCAGCATTACTTGATGTACTTATGGGGCCATGCGATTTCCTTTTATATAAAAAAAAGTAGGCAGTGCATCTTCTTAAGTAAAGGACAAGTCTAGTAAAGAAAATAAACTGCTTTTGAAACCATTTATAAGTATCTAATTAAATTGAAGTGTAGAAATTGCACTGTAAGCAGAGCCAAGGTAGCATAGTCTGATGCTGACGTATACTAATTACAATCCTTATAAATCTATTAATCAAAACAGATTTTATGTTTGCAACCTTGGCAAGCCTGATTCCTTCACACACAAAATTCTATTTAAATAAAATAGAATCATTTAGTCTTTTAACTAATTTTGACAGTTCTTCTCCCCGATTAATCTCAATCAGTGATGTGTTACTATGGTGTAACAATTGCAAACCACCTTCCAGTGAAATTAAAAAAAAAAAAAAATTATGTAAGGCTATCATGAAGTTTTTCTGTAAACTAGAAAATATTATTTTTTGAGATAATAAATAGGTCGGATGTTTATGATGCAGTTGTTTTTCATTTGGAAAGGTTTTAATGTTTAAACAGTGAAGTGACAATGTCCGATTTAATTTTAACAGGATTACTCTAGCTACTGCAAGTCTGACCATGTCTCTCTTCTGCTCAGAAACTAATTAGTGGCTTCCTACTGCACTCAGAGGACAACGGGAGGCCTCACACTGGCATGCAAGGCCTTCCAGAATGAACACCCTCACTCCCTTCTTAGCATCTTATTCTTCTGATCTTAGCTTCTCTCCCCCTCAGTTGCTCTGCTCTAACCCCTCTGGGCTCCTTGCATTTCTTCACCTGTTCCTGATATCCTCCTGCTGCGGGCCTTTGCCTGGAGTTCTTTCTGAGGATACAGCAAGGAGGCATGCTGGCTCACTTCCTGCAGGACTTTGCTCATCCAAGAGGGGAGGCCTGCCCTGACAGCTCTGTGTGAAACAGCAGCCTCCCTCCCCCATGCCCCACCCAGCACTCCCTAGCATCTTTCTTGCTTTATCTCTGTTACACTTATCAAGATTTTGTATATTGTTGATTTGATTAATTTCTACCCACTAGTATGTAAAACTTCATGAGGGCATGGACTTCTCTTGTTTATTATTGTACCTAAAAAAGCACCTGCCATAGAGTCTGTGCTCAATAAATAAATGTTAAAGAAATTCAACAATATATGGGTACATATATTTTTATTAAGTTCAAGTTTAGATTATCTGAAGAGGAACAAACACTTCTATTAAGAGAAAAGCATAAATTTTAACTTATGGCACAGCTGTTTTGTTTAAGTTCATTTGCAGGCTTTAGCTTTCCTTCTGGTTAAAATGACTCAATGGCCCTGGGCTGGCCCACACCTAAACAAAGACTGTAAAACAGGAGAGCAAACAATTGACTGCTCCCTGACTTGCTAGCCAACAAACCACATGGGTCAGCATACCTCTTTTTACTGCCTGACCTTCCTTAACATCTCCTTATCATATTCGGAAATTCCTATTCTGGTGGCTGGAATCTTGGCCCAGACCCTTTTGGTGATCTTTGATGTGTTTCTCGTATACCCTGCAGCATTTGAATCATCTTTGTCAGGAGTGTGAGCGGCTCATGGTCTCTTGTATCTGGCAGACGCCTAAAACTGCTAGCTGCTTCCTCACCTTCCTCGGGAGCATTTTGGTGATACTCCAGAAAGCAGAACAGTACTATCAATAAATGTCACGGATTTTTTTTTTCTCCTTGCTGGATTACCTAGCCTTTCAGATAAAGTTGGATAAACCTTATTCCAGGATAGCCATTTATTTGACTACTCTACCCTTCCAAACAAAAAGCTGCTTTTCGAATGAAATTACGAAACTACAGTAGTCAGGAAAGAAAGAGAAAGGTTGGTTATCTCTCACTCTTACTTGGGAGCTCTGTCCTGGAACAAGGATTGACAAAGTTTTCTGTAAAGCACCCAATAGTAAATATTTTGGGCTATGCTGGCCATGCTATCTCTTTGTCATTGTAGCACAGAAACAGCCACAGAAACTTCATAAATGAATAGGTATGGCTATGTTCCAATAAACCTTTACTTATGGACACTAAAATCTGAATTTCACTTAATTCATCTCAAGATGTAAAAAACATTTGGGCTGGACACAGTGGCTCACACCTGTAATCCCAGCACTTTGGGAGGCCAAGGTGGGTGGATCACAAGGTCAGGAGATCGAGACCAACCTGGCTAACATGGTGAAACCCCGTCTCTACTAAAAATGCAAAAAATTAGCCAGGCGTGGTGGCGGGCGCCTGTAGTCCCAGCTACTCTGGAGGCTGAGACAGGAGAATGGCGTGAACCCGGGAGGTGGAGCTTGCAGTGAGCCAAGATCGTGCCATTTCACTCCAGTCTGGGTGACAGAGCGAGACTCTGTCTCAAAAAAACAAACCAGAAAAACAAAACAAAAAACCAAAACATTCTCAGTACAGGCTGTTCAAAAATAGGTAGTGAGCTGAATTTGGCCAGTGAACTATAGTTCCTTACCCAGGCCTGCTCTACAGTGAGATGACTTTATCTTTGTGGGTTACTTGGACCTTGGAGGTCTGCTGAACTCCCTAATGCTTTTTTTTTTCTTGGATCTGACAAACAGCTTTATTCGTGTCTCCTGGCCACTTTGTAGATTCTGAATCCTAGAAGGGAGAAGCTAAAATATCTGAGTGCAGTGATAATCTGCTTTGCTTCCCACTTCTGAATTTCTCTAATTCTGGAAGATAGTGTCATTTCAACTCTGATTTCTGGTTTAGCTCAGCTCTCAATTCTAGGTCTAATGTGATACAAAAAGCCTCACCCCTGTTGCTTGGTTTTGTTTTAGTCTTGCTGTTGGTTTTACTGTTATCTACCTTCTCGGTTGCCCATTAACTAGATTTCTTGCCTTGTGATAAAGTTCTGGATAATAACTGCCTACCTCTTGGTGTCTTCATCTGCCAACTACTACACCTAGGTAACCTATGAATTTTGGACTTAAGCTGAGACTACTCAAGGCTTCCCTTTGTTCATTTTCCTTGGGAACTGATGATCTGTTTCAGATTACCTTTTAATTTACACATAAGTGCTGCTTCTAGAATAATTTTGACTCCTGACTTTTGCTCTTACTTTTAAACTTTTGTCCCATGTGTGATATAGGCCAGCTTTGTCTTCATTTGGCAGATTTACAACCATCTAAGCCAAGAATCTGACAGGATATTATTTTTTCTATTTCTTTTGATTTTATTGAGGTCTTTCTCTTTTTGAACCCATCCCTTTCCCCATCTCTCTCAAAACACCCTGAGTATACCAGGGTCTGCACCTCTTATGAAGTCAAAGTTAGAATGACTTCAGTTGTGAGCTTGCCTTTCTTAATTACACAGACTTCTTCTGACAATAATAGGTATAAACTAGAATGACATAATTTGATGTAATATTAAACCCTTTTTCTGAGAGTACAGAAAAGCATATTGTATTCACCTTGATTTGCAAATATCTCATGAGGAGAGTTACTTTATTCTTTGGACCTATTTTTCACTTGTAAAACTGGCCTGAGTCCCCTTAGATACTCTGTCCAGTTTAATTTGAATGGAGCAACATGACACTGAGGAGTAGTAGTATAGTATTCAGAGAGGGTGATACAACTCTGAACTTGTTGGCCCTTATAGGTATAATCGAAATTTCCCCTGGAAAGGGAAATAAGCAAATGGCATCAAGGCAAAGAGCCAAATCCAACAGATTATCAAGATGGTTGGTGGGAGGAAAGTCTGATGGTTTCCGCTGCTAAGCGTGGGAGATACTGACCTACTCTCATTCACTTACTTTTGTAGATAGATGTAGACTGTGAACTGCCAAAATAGAGAACAATTCTTACTTTCCGTCAGCAGCTTATCAGAATCCCCTGGCCTCCAGTAATGGTGAACACAGTCTGGACCCTGTTCTTATGACTGGTGATTGATACAGCTGGCTTAGCTCTTGTTTTTTGACTTGCTTTTATTGGGCCCTGGACTATTTGTTCTACACACTTTAAGTTTGGGTGCATGAGCACCCAGGTGTGACTTCACAGACAGCCCTGTTTCTGATCTGAACCTATCATACTTGCCTCTGGCTTTGACCTTTTATCCTCCTGACTCTCTACACTAGTGCTTCTGCCCTTGATGGACTTCTTTAAAATTTTTTTAATCATGTTTGTATCTTATATCCTGGAAGACAGAATTATCCCTTTCCATTGAAATATAATACTTTAGCATATATTTGAATGACTATACATTGAAGAAATATAATGTCACTTGTCTTCTGGAAAAGACTTTTGGTTTTGTGGATTAAAAAATTTGGTATTTTGATTGTTTAATTGCTAATCTTGATTTATAGGACACAGATAATTTCTGCTCTTCTTTTGTTACATATCTATTTTTAAATGATTTGGTAATACTGTTCAGATGTTCACTTTTTCTAGTTCTTCATTTTAAATTATAATATCTTTCTTTTATTTTATAGATATAGTTTAACATGGTCCCTGCTATGGTTTGGATGTGGCTTGACCCTGCCCAAACTCTTACTGGAACCATAATTTCCAGTGCAGCAAAGTGCGGGGTGGAAACTATATGAGAGGGTGCCTAATGGGAGGCTTTGGATCGTGAAGGCTTTGCCCTTCCCCTAGTGGGCAGTTGGGGCCTTTCTAGCAGTAGCAAGTTCTCCTTCTCAAGAGACTGGATTAGTCCTCTTGGAAATGGATTCAGTCCCACAAGAGTGGGTTGCCCTTTGTGTTTGGCCCCTTCACTTGTGTCTGCTTCCCCTTTGACCTTCTGCCATCTTATGACACAACACAAAGGTCCTCAGCAGAAACCGAGCCAGTGCTAGTCTTGTGCTTCTTTAACTTCCCAGCCTGCAGAACTGTGAGTGAAGTCAATCTCTTTTCTTTATAAATTGTGCAGCTTCGGGTATTTTGTCATAGCAACACTACAGGGACTAAGACAACTCCTGTGTTCATTTTGCAAACCAAAGATTTTAATGATCACACTGTAAGTGGATCACAACCTAGCTCAACACAAATTGTAGCTTGATTTTATCAAGTTGTTAATGATAAATTTACTGCCTTAGTGTCTTTCTATTATTAGAGAATCTTAACAGAGTTTCATTTTTACACATAACATTCTTTTTTTGAAAAGTACTTTGAGAGTATGGAAATAGTTCATATAGAGTTTTCCATCACATGATATTCAAATGGTTATGTCAATGAGTGACCTGGTAACTTCAGGACTTGAAAGGCTAGGAGCTCTCTGAGTAAAGAAATGAAGAAATAGGCAATGGAAAATATGAATTCCAACAAATGATATTTTATTATGTAAATCTAACAATCTGTATCAGCCAATCAGTGAAAAAGAGCTTGAACTATTCCATATGCTATAAGGTTCTTGATGTTGTCATGGGTATAGTCCTGCCAAATGCGTGATCCTTTTTATCAGAGACCAGGAACAAGGACCTGCACTTGTAATTGGAGTAATGAAATTTTCCAAGGCTCTATGAATGAAGGAAAGTATAAAGAATACCTTTATTGGCTGGGAACTGTGGCTTACGTCTGTAATCCCAGCACTTTGGGAGGCCAAGGTGGGCAGATCACGAGGTCAGGAGTTCGAGACATGCCTGACCAACATGGTGAAACCCCGTCCCTACTAAAAAATATAAAAACTAGCCAGGTGTGGTAATAGGCACCTGTAATCCCAGCTACTCAGGAGGCTGAGACAGGAGAATTGCTTGAACCTGGGAGGTCAAGGTTGCAGTGAGCCGAGATCATGCCACTGCACACCAGCCTGGGCGACAGAGCGAGACTCCGTCTCAGAAAAAAAAAAAAAGGAATAAAAGAAAGCCCCTTGTTCTAACCAGCTTCCACAGACAGCTTTATGAAAGGAGAAGTATGCTTTTGCCATCTCTTCATGGAAAAGAAAATAAGTCTTTAGCCTAGATGGCTATTGTTGCCCAAGAAAGGAGAAGCGATAAACAGCTTCACTCCCCTGCCAATTTGGTATCAGTTTGGGTTTAATTCAGCCTGAGCATGTCCACTTCTGATGACACTTGTATGTGTGAGGAATGTGGGAGACAGGGAAGGGAGGTGAGTAGAGATTCTTATAGTGTTCAGATATGCCTTGATTTTCTCCAATCCTAGAAAGGAGTAGTTCTGGAATCCTCCTACCTGTCCCTCAATTTTTCACTTTACTAAGATTATAGCTTATAGCTTCCTTGAGATAGAAATGACTCTACAGAATGCATCCTGAATGGAAATCATAATAAATAATTCATATATCCAGGGAAGTCTCAAAACTAAACTTGTTTCCTGTTTTTGGAGCATAGTAACTGGCAAAATGTATTTGGGGTGAGTTTGACTTTTAGCGGGTGGTTCTGAAGCATTCTTATATATTAGATTCCCTTGATAAAATGGCAGATTCTTGAGCTTCAGCATTACAAATTGATCTGGAGTGGGTTCTAGGAATCTACCTTTTTTTTTTTTTTTGAGACAGAGTCTCACTCTGTCGCCCAGGCTGGAGTGCAGTGGCATGATCTCGGCTCACTGTAAGCTCCACTTCCCACGTTCATGCCATTCTCCTGCCTCAGCCTCCCAAGTAGCTGGGACTACAGGTGGCTGCCTCCATGCCCGGCTAATTTTTTGTATTTTTCGTAGAGACAGGGTTTCACCGTGTTAGCCAGGATGGTCTCGATCTCCTGACTTTGTGATCTGCCCGCCTCGGCCTCCTAAAGGGCTGGGATTACAGGCGTGAGCCACCACACCCAGCTGGAATCTACCACTTTTTAATTTTTTGTTTGTCTATTTATTGACTTATTATTTTTTAAATCAAGCACCCAGATGATTGCGATACAGGTTTTCAAAACCACAATTTATAAAAAACATTGTTCTAGGGATAATGTTTTAGAAAACTAAATTTCCAGTAAAACTTTGAGCCAGGAACTTTCTATTCAACTCTGCAGATCTCTAGGCTTCCTGTCCTCTTTATCACTTTCATAACAGGCCTAGAGAATGAAATCTGCAAGAAAGAAAGATCCTTAGATAATGCCAATCTGAAATGTATTGTATCTAAACACTTAACATAATTATCTTATTTAATTTTCTCAACTACTCTGCAGGTATAAATATTATGTCAAGTGTTTTTGATTTAGTTCAGTAAATACTGAGCCTTTACTATATGCTCTGTACAGTGAAAAAGTTCAGTCTCAAATAGATTTGTTAATTTGACTGGGTTGCTTAGTTTATGAAGGGTGGAACCAGGATTCAGATACATTTGTTTGATTCCAAAGTTCATGTTTCTACTCTACAAGCCTTCTGTTCTTCACTTCCTCATCTACTCAAAGCTGTGAGAACTCTCTGTGCAGCTGCATTACTTTTTATTTAAATAAAACACTAGAACGTGAACATGATACCAAACACTGTTGACATGTAAGGGGCTTTCTTCTTGTAAGAGAAGTTAGGACATTTACATGTGAAAATACTCAGCAGTTCAAAGAAGCATGTAATTAAGTGCCCAAATTGGAGATATAAAGAGAGAGGCTCGTATTGTTTGCGGAATGTTTTCTACAGAGCATTGAACACTTTTAAGTGTCTGGAAGGATAAGATTCAGGAAGGAAGGAACAATGTTGTCTCCAAATTATGAAAGTTAAAATGAGTCTGTCTATGGATAATGCCAGGTAATTATCCTTCTACCTTTTAAAAGTTATCAACAGACAATTAGCTGTGTAAGTAAGTTTCCCCTCATAACTTTCTTGTTGAACGGTTTCTGAAAGAGAAGCACTCTATTGTCATTTCCTTAATGCTTATTTATTTTCTAAGCCTCTGCTTTCAGGCTTCTGCTATGTGTTCCAAAGAAATTGCTCTCATAGTGATTATCACCACGTCCTTATTACTAAGTCCAGTGGAACCTTCTTGTTCTGGTCTTACTTGATGTCTCTCTATAGTTGAATGCTCCATACCTTCCCCATTACAATACTGATTAGGTTTTGTTAGGACTATTTACTTAATCATCTAACTTTTCTGATAGATAGTAAGCTCTCTGAGGATGGGGAATTGAGTCTCTCTTGTACATAGGGAAACCATATGGCCCAGGAAACCATATGAGTTACCTCCTTTGGCTTTTGTAACATAAGTATTTTCTAGATTTCTTCATCTCCAACCATTCATTCCTAATCTCCTTCATGAATTCCCCTTCGGCCTACCTCTTAAATCTACCCAGGGCATTTCATTAGTATATTAGTAACTCCCAAATCTATTTTAGAGGGTTTAACGTTTCTCTGCAGACACATTTCCTACTAGCTAGTAGAATATTCACTTGGATGCTATTCTGGTACCTTGGTAATCATACTGTGCATAAAATGGAACTTGTTTTCCACCCTTGCCCCACCCAGCCCCCACCCAAACCTGCTTCTCTGCTTGTGTTCTCTGCTATTAGCCTTGTCCAAGCTAGAAATCTGATGTCATCCTGTCTACCTCTCCTTCCCTTGCCAACTTATATAAACACTTAGCAGTTCTCCCTTCAACTCTCTCAATGGCTTTTAAATCTATCTCCTTCCCCCTAGCACACATGCTTTGATAAGTCTTCCCTCTTCTGAATTCTTCCCTTTGCTATGAAGAACAGGGTTTTTTAAAAACGCAACTCGGATCTGTCACTCTCCTCAAAATCCTCCCATGGCTCCCTAATTTCTCAGGCTAAATTCTAAAATCCTGACATTGCAAAGTCCTTTACATTTTGAGTTCCCCTATTTGTTCACTACTCTCCAGCCATACAGACTGCCTCCCCAAAACTGTAATTTCTAATTTTTCCATCTTCTCTTGGTGCTTTTCACTTACATTCTCTTGGTGGGAGTTGCTTTTCTTCTCCCTCCCACTTTGTCTGGCTGATCTCCTCCTTTCTGTTTAGGCCTCATCTTTGGCATCAGCCCCCCCCCCC
>NW_016803664.1:6807920-6814381 GCF_001698545.2 Rhinopithecus bieti | reverse complement strand
TTTTTTTTTTTTTTTTTTTCCGGTAGAGGCAGAGTTTCACTATGTTGCTCAGGCTGGTCTCGAATTCCAGGCCTCAGGTGTTCTTCCCACCTTGGCCTCCCAAAGTGCTGGGATTAGAGGCGTGAGCCACCGTGCCTAGCCTCCATTTTTATATTTATTATTTTTTTCTGATTAACAATAAAGCTAGGTTATTAGCTACCTGGGAAGAGGAGGAAGTAGATTTTTTAAATTAACTTTTAAATAAACTTTTAGATTCACACAAGAAATTCCACCCTTACCACAATTGTCTACCTAGCATGTCTTTGGACTGCCTCTGTTTCTCTAAGTTTTTTTTTTTGTTTTTTTTTTGTTTGTTTGTTTGTTTTTTCTGGTGGCTGAATTAAGTTAGGGAGAGATTTGGGGGATATTTGAGTAGCACTTTATCTACAGTTGCTTACCTGAAAACCGAGTAGGAGCATAGCCCTATGAGTTCGCATTACAGAAACAGGTCCCTGTTTGCTGAGAGTGAAATTCCTGTATTATTTTCTTAAACCCTGCTTTGCTAAGGTTATAAAGTGGTCCAACTGCATTCTACCTCTAACTCCAAACTGTTCTCTTAAATGTGTACCTGGCAGAACTGAGAGCACATTGTGTTTTGCATCTTGTAAGTATCTAACCTATCCCCAAGGGAGATATTCTCTACAGGAATCACACCTCAGAAAAGAAAATAATACACTTCCTGCTTAACTCTCTCATTGTTCACAGGCTCATATTCTCCAAACTTCTACCTCATTTTTCTTCTTGTGCTCTGTGGTTCTCACTCTCAAATTTCTCTCTCTCTGTCTCTGTCTTTGTGTCTCTAACACTCACACACACGTCTTTCTAGTCAGAGCTGTTTCTGTGTTCTTGTTCAAGCTCCATTGTTTTTAACCTCATCTTCCCAGTCAGCCTTCCCTTTTCTTCACCTGAATTAGCTTCTTCATATTATGCATGGATAAATGCACAGAATTATTTGAGTGCACTGTTTGTTAGCTCTTAGCTTCAGAAAGGATTCAGAAATTAGAGGAGTGATCAGGGGAGCCAGCTCTGAAGCTACAAATTGGAAGGCACTAAGAGATGAGTAGATGTATAATACCATATTTGGGAGAAGGAGGATGGAGAGAGCTGTATGTTCAGTTAAGGGTGGGCATGGACAAGGCTGCTATTCTTTCTTGCTTTTGGTCCACAAACTGGTGTCGAATCCTGAAAATTGGTTCTGAGACCTTGAGTACTTGTATAAAGATTTAGTATTTATTATTATTTCAAAAACATTTCAATTCTGGTATGTCCAGGCAGCCTATCTCTGCATGGTAAAGGCCTGGGAACCAACTTATAGATTTTAAAAAAATGTACTTTTATAGTTTTATAGTTTCTAGGAAAAAAATTCAGATTATCTCTTCCTAGGTAGAAATTTTATAGAAATTTATATCCAATTTTATACCACAGTAAATCTCTAAGGGACAGATTTGAAGGAAACCCCCTGAATAGTTGGATTATTGTTTTCTTGCAGCTAAAAATTTTTGATTATGTGCCCAAACCAAAACAAAAGATTGCATTTAGCTTCTTCAATGAGAATTTCTGAAACCAAATACAAATGAAACCACAGGAAGAAAGATAAGGACTCACAAGTTTATGAAACTTGCTAATGGGACTTTAAATAACTCCCTCTTAGACTCGCTCTCACTCAACTTTCTTAATCCATTTGATATATTCTATTTTATATTATTTTGAAAAACAAAATGAAACATTGGGGTATATATTCCATTTTGGATATAGAATTATTTTGAGAATTACAGGAAAATCATTGTATATTTAAAATTACACTTGGCCTACAAAATTGCCCTCATGCATTTATTCATCCATTTAGCAAATCTTTTCTGGTATCTGTCATGTTAGGTACTTTTCTTTATACCTGTGATACACCAGTAAGCAAAGCTGACCAAATTCTTTGCCCTTATACTGCTTCTATTCTGGGAACAGGGGCTGTGAATAAACAAATAAATAAAGCCTGTCATATTATGGTCAGATTGTGGTCACATTATGGTAAGTGGAAGGAAGTGAGGCAGCAGGCCTTGCAGATACCTGAGGGAGGAGCCTCTAAGGGGTAGTGAGATGGGGGGTTATCTGGCATGGATGGGAGCAGCTTGCAGGCCATGCAGCATAGTGCGGTGTGGAGTGGGGACTGGAAGTCTTAGGGAATGCCACCACAGACGAGAAGGGGCAGGGGCCCTAGCTCATGGTGAAGACCTTTACTTTCCATCTGAGTGAGATTGTTATGGACTGAATGTTTGTGCCCACCTCCCCAATTCATATGTTGAAGTTCTAATCCCCAGTATGATGGTATTTGGAGATAGGGCCTTTGGGAGGTAATTAGATTTAGATGAAATTGTGAAGATGGGACCTCCTTAATAGCATGAGTGCTTTTATAAGAAGAGGAAGTGACTAGAGCTCTCTCTCCACTGTTTGAGTTCACAGTGACAAGGGGGCTAGCTGCAAGCCAGGAAGCAGGTCTTCACCAGAAACCAAATTTGCGTGTACCTTGATCTTGGACTTCCCAGCCTCCAAAACTGAGAAATACATGTCTGTTGTGTAAGCCACCAGTCTAATGGTGTTTTGTTATGGCAGTCCAAGTAGATTATTAAGGATAGGAAGGCTTCAGCAAGTTCTGAAGAGAGGAGTGAGCTGATCTGACTTCTGGTTGAAGAGGATCACTTTGGCTCCTATGCTGCAAGAGGACTGCAAGGGCCAAAACAGAGGCTGTAAGACCTGCTAGGAGACAGTTGCAGTAATTGGTGGCTTGAATTGAGGTGGCAGCAACGTGGATAGAACACTGTGGTCAGATGCAGGATGTGCTTTTAAAGTAGAGCTGAATGTACTGGTGGACTGGATATGAGTTATTATAGACAAAGAGAGGTCAAGGATAAATCCTGACAAACTGTGAGGATAGAGTTGTCTCAGTGGAGGTGGGCACAGCTAGGAGTGAGGTAGAATGTTGTGATGGGAAGATGAAAGGATTTGTTACCGGCACATCAATTTTAAAATGCCTGTTAGACTTCTGAGTTGGCGATGCCAAAGAAGTCATTGAATGTGAGTCTAAAATCTGGTGGAGAGTTCAGGGTTGGGAATATAAAATCAGAAGTTGACAGCATGCAACAGGAATGTTATTTAAAATATTTGACAACCAGTATGACCTGAGAACCACCCAATCAAAGCAAATGCCTGCTTTAACCACAGGCATAGCTGTACAGCTCCCTATCAGCAGGCTATCAGTCCAACATGCACTTGCATTTGCTAAAACATATCCTTTCTACATTGGCCATTCTCAACCTTTACAGATAAACTACAAACTTTATCAATATACCATAAATGCAGATTACCCATTAAAACAAAAAAGGCACTGACTAGAAAGCATAAGCAGGGCATATTTATTTTCTCCACCAGTATATTTCTCCACTCCCTGATTCACATTACGCCCACTGTATTTTCTCGTAAGGGTTAAGTGCAAGTATTTGACATACTAACATATTTATGAAGGCCAAGGACCAGTTTGAAAGTACCAGCTTTCAGGTATAATGGACTTGTATTTGAGTCCTGGATTCTCCATTGTACTATCTGTTTTTGCAGAAATAAGCTTCTGTTCCTTGCTTTTTCTGAAAATCTGTAAAGCTGGAAATAAGACTACCTCACATTGTTATAAGGATTAGAAATTCTGTATATAAAGAATCTATTACAGTGCCCATTAATTGTAGTACAATTTCCCAGCCAAAGTGTAGGATTTTAGAGCTTGAAAAGACCTTAACTTGGCTTGAGTTCTTAATCATAACTGGTCAAATTATCATAATAATATCACACAATCTATGTTGGATTTAGGCTCTAAGCTACATTCAGAAATGCTTGGTCATAAATGTGTGCACAGTTGGACACCCTATTTACCAAGAGAAACTATAAGTGGTTATCAAAGGAAAGAATGATTTTGATTAGTTCTTTCTCATAGGTCAGATTGTAAAAACCCAGCAAAAAGTGCTTTTGCATACAGCATTAGCAATCAATTATATCTTTATATAAATATTTGCCTGTGACACCAACTGACTTGCTAACCCCTCATTTTTGTTGATAACCTCTCATAGGACAAAAATTACATTTCTGCCTTGCTCTGATATTTCAGGGTTGAACTGGTGTACTATTTTTTTGTTTTTTTTTTTTTTTTGGAGACAGAGTCTCACTCTGTCACCCAGACTGGAGTGCAGTGGCGTGATCTCCACTCACTGCAAGGTCAGCCCCCCAGGTTCATGCCATTCTCCTGCCTCAGCCTCCCATGTAGCTGAGACTACAGGCGCCCGACACCACACCCGGCTAATTTTTTGTGTTTTTAGTAGAGACGAGGTTTCACAGTGTTAGCCAGGATGGTCTCGATTTCCTGACCTCGTGATCCGCCCGTCTCGGCCTTCCAAAGTGCTGGGATTACAGGCGTGAGCCACTGCGCCCGGCCTGGTGTACTATTTTGTGAGGATAATTACAAGGCTAGGTAATGCGTATTGTAGGAAAAGAGAGTCTGGCCTTCTAGGCTTCCAGAGATCCTATACATTCAAGTCCTTGATACCTCTGTGTTCTGGACAGATCTGGGGAGGATGCCTGGGCTGCATTCACAGATAGATAGTAATGTAAGTTCCATGAGGTTTTGTTTCATGACTGTTTGTTACTTTTGATTCCCCAATACATAGAAAGTCTCCTGGCACAGAATTGATGCCCAAGAAATAGATGTCAAATTAATATGTAGAAACAAAAATGCTGTCGGGCTAATTGTACCTCAGTGTCATATGGAATTTCTAGGGAAGAAGACACTGAATGAGTGTATTATTTCTGTGAAATCATCTTGTAATTGATTTACAAATGTCATTCCTTGGAGCTGTGACTGCCAACATTGGACTTGGTGTCCTTTTATGCTCAATAATGCTTTTTCCCTCTCCTCATTAAATTCTGGATTTTTCTTACCTACTTTTCTCTCCCCACCAAAGAAATAGATATAATACCATACTCTTCATTTTATTGTTGGGTCAATATTAATTGCCCAATTCTGTTTTTGCTTTGAAAGAATTCTTGCCTAAAAGGTCTCTCTCTCCGTAAAATCGATACCTTTTCCAGTTTCCCAGACAAGCTTGAATAAATATGTCAGAACCTAGCAGTGGACAGGGCTATGAATGATTCAAAACTGTCTATTCCCTACAACATGTAAATGAAAATATGGACAGCTGTAGAGGATCAGAATAGGGGAGAAGAAGTAGGGAAACACGGAAGGCTGCCCTTTTGTGAACAACAGTCTGGAAGGTTGGGAAATGATTTTCAGTGTTTTGTAGGACCGTATTACAGATTGGACCATGCCATCTACTTGTGCTAAAAAGCACAAAAGTCTTTTAAGAGAAAAAGTAGACAGAAGTCTTTTAAAACAAGTAAAGACATTCTCCAGAAATATTTTTAATAAAACATGCACAATAATACTACTCTTTCCAACTATTATGTGGTTGTAAGTTTTTGAATCTA
This sequence comes from Rhinopithecus bieti, assembly GCF_001698545.2. Classification (NCBI taxonomy): domain Eukaryota; kingdom Metazoa; phylum Chordata; class Mammalia; order Primates; family Cercopithecidae; genus Rhinopithecus; species Rhinopithecus bieti. The sequence continues at coordinate 6,808,825 of NW_016803664.1, read as the reverse complement.
ATTCTTCAAATTATAACAACTACAAAAGATTTCTCAAATGTAAATCTTGTGCCAGGCATAATGCTCAACCCTCTGATGGATTGTCTTGTTTAGCAGACACAGTAACCTCCTGAGCTAGCACATTATATTATGTACATTTTTACAAATTGAGGGAAATAAGGCAGAGATGCTAAGCACTTTGCCCACAGTTACCCAGTAAGTGGCTGAGCTGGTATTGCATGCCAGGCATTCTGCCTGTGGAGCCGACAGTCACTTCTGTACTGTCTCAGTGACAACTATGGAAGCCTGGGATTATTTTGTTTATCCTATTGGAAATGACAATTGCAGCAATGACCAAATATACTGTGACATTAATTCCCCCTGGAAGTGTAATTTGATTACGTTTGGTAAACTGAATGAGTGCCTGATCTCTATGAATGCAGCTTTTAATTGATTTACAAATTATATTATTTGGAGCAGTGACTGCTGGTATTGGACTTGGTGTCCCATTGCACTCCATGTTGCTCTTGTTTTCTTCCCTGCATTGACATTGTTTTCTGTATTAACCTGTCTGAATCATGTCCTTTGAAAATATTAATACCTTTCTGGAAAAAACAAGGAATTGTGGTAACTCCATGGTGAGGTAGCCTTTGAGTGGAAATAACCAAAAATTACCTGCAGTGGGAATTACCTTTTGGTTATTGCGCATAAAAAATGGCAGAGAGAGGGGCGGAGCAAGATGGCCGAATAGGAACAGCTCCAGTCTCCAACTCCCAGCACGAGCAAAACAGAAGACCGGTGATTTCTGCATTTTCAACTGAGGTACTGGGGTCATCTCACTAGGGAGTGCCGGACAATCGGTGCTGGTCAGCTGCTGCAGCCTGACCAGCGAGAGCTGAAGCAGGGCGAGGCATCGCCTCACCTGG
>NW_016803664.1:6765210-6803608 GCF_001698545.2 Rhinopithecus bieti | reverse complement strand
ATGAATTGATGGGTGCTGACGATTTGATGGGTGCAGCACACCAACATGGCACAAGTATACATATGTAACAAACCTGCACGTTATGCACATGTACCCTAGAACTTAAAGTATAATAAAAATAAATAAATAAATAAATAAATAAATAAATAAATAAATAAATAAAATGGCAGAGATTGATAAATGGATAGGTAGATAATCTTTTTTAATGTGTTTTTTTATATAGATAATCTCACAACCCATGACGACTCTTAACAAATAGGCCTTTTTATTTAGTTTCCTTGTATTGACTTGCTTGCAAATTTTCTAATATATTCTTCAGTAGAATTTACTTTATAGCTTTATGTCCGGATTATCTTGACTTTTGCCTTTGGATAAGAAAACAACTATTCCTTCATTTAAAGCAGATAGTTAAGGAAACAAGCTACCTTTTGAAAACCATAAGACTGACTTTATGCCTAGGAATAGATTGTTTCTCAATCCTAGGGAAATATGCATTGAACATTATTTTATGATGCTTTTTAGTACTTCGAGATTCAGTTCAAGCTGACGAGGACCTAAGTATTGGATCTGAAACTGCTCAGACTCTGTTGTTTCTCCCTGAAAGCACCTGTCAGTGTCTATAGACTTTGAAACCAAGATTTAACAGGGTAACATTTACTGACTATATTATGCTAATAGTATGACAGGACAATGACTTACAAGTCATATGAATATATGAATATTATTACCTCTCTCTGCTTCCTTTGTTTTTTTTTTTTTTTTTTTAACTGGGCTGCTGCACTCCAGCCTGGCTGGTTTTTTTTCCTCCATACGGGGTATCACCCAGGCTGGAGTGCAGTAACGCAATCAAATAATACACGCACATGGGCCAGGCATGGTGGCTCATGCCTGTAATCCAAGCACTTTGGGAGGCTGAGGCAGGTGGATCACCTGAGGTCAGGAGTTTGAGACCAGCCTGACCAACGCAGTGAAACCCTGTTTCTACTAAAATTACAAAATTAGCTGGGAGTGGTGGTACATGCTTGCAATTCCAGCTACTTGGAAGGCTGAGGCAGGAGAATCGCTTAAACCCAGGAGACGGAGGTTGCAGTTAGCTGAGATTGTGCCATTGCACTCCAGCCTGGACAGGAGTGAAGTTTCATATAATAATAATATACACACATATATGGAATGAGAGGGAATTTATGAGAATTTATCGTTTTGGATTTGAAGAATGTTTCCACTTAGATCAGGAACCTCTCTATTCCCATCATATAGGCTTTGATTGGATAATAAGTGATAGCAAATATTGTTAGCCTGTAACTTCTTAAGCCAAATCTCCTGAGGGAGGATCATAAATATATATGCCTATTATCTTCCCAGTACTACATAATACTGTTTCAAGTAACCAAAGTAGGCTTGTATCTGCAATTTCATCACTGGAGTCCCTATTTTCTTACATTAAAACTTTCAAGTGTGTCTAAACTCTATAAGGACACCTTAGTTTCACCATCATTGTAGGAAAGCATGGTCATCATCCAGAACACTTGTTTCTTCACTTAGTGTTGGTGTGTATCTACTTGCTGAATTAATTTTCAGACTCTGTTGCTAATTGCAAGCAGGTTTATGGTGCCACATTTTTACCACTGCACCGTGTGCTCATTGATCTCCCTGAAGCTCTAGTTCATTTCCAGCCTAATGAAAAGCAAATAGATGCCAACGACAATATTTACCCAGTTAACATTTTGGTTTTGGTCTGGGTCATCCTTCCGAGGCATATGACTTGCTATGTTGTATGTTGGTGTGTAGGGAGGAGTCGATGTGTTCCAGAAGACCTCCATCTAATGGGCAACAACTCACAAAATCACTAGCTAGCAGATTCTCACAGTTAAAGGAGGAATGTTGAATATTGGAAATGTCAAGTGCAGCCTATCTGGATGATGTTTAAAATGATCAATGTACTACCTTCAACATACTAATTCCCTACATTTTCTTCTTCTTATTTTTTATTTTAATTAAAAAAAAGAAAGGAGATGAGGTTTTGCCATATTGCCCAGGCTGGTCTGAAACTCCTGGGCTCAAGTGATCCTCCAGCCTTGGCCTCCGAAGGTAATAGGATTACAAGTGTGAGCCACCATTCTCAGTCTACATTCTCAGCTGAGCCATTCTCTGCTCACAAATAGCACTAGTGATAGGAGATAAAAAGAGGTGATTTTTGAATGGCCTAATAGAAAAGACCATCACAAACTTTAGAATACCAATTTGTGGCTCTGATTTAAATGAATAGATAGGCCCTGGACTACATTTGTGCAACTGAGGGGCTGGACTGTAATTGTTTTCTAAAGTCCCTGTCACTTCTGAAATTCTGGGATTAGATTTTTTTTTAATATGTTATGATCCATGATATGTTACATAAAATGTCAATATGCTAGACAATTGCCATATCCATATTATTTGAGGAGACTTTCTAAATTTATGAAATTACAACACTCTGAGTTATATTTTAGCAACTTAGAAGTCAGAAGTCAAATTTCTAGTCTTTCTTGAAGCTAGGATGCAGGCATGTCACTAGGCTTGTAGACTTGTCCAATCTAACAGATGTTTGCCATACTTCATTTGGGGATTGATTAATGTCAGAAGGCACATTTTTCACAGACTTTCCATTTTTCTCAGTGAATGTGATGGTGGAGTGCTGTGGTTTGAGGAGTCAGCATATAATATTTAATTTTTGATATGAAAGTGACATTGGTCCTGGTGGCATTGGCAGTTGGCATGTATTATTGGTATTAATTGCAGCAGATGTAGCGGCAGCTGTTTTTCCATCAGGCTAGTTCTGGAGCTTAGTCTTGATACTTTTTTTCTGGAAACTTATTCCTGAGCCCTCCCAACAATTCTGGAAGCTATTCAATATTGGTTTAGTAAATTTCTTAGAATTGATGGAGTATACCCGAGTGTTTGCAGTCAACAATCCTAAGAACCCTGACTGAACAAATGTGCAAATGATTTTTCTCAAAGACCACATACCCCATGTCTAATAATTCATTAATTTTAGTGAGAGTGAATGAATGAACAAAGTAGAAAACTAGCCATAAATATGCATTTGCAAAACCTCTGATCAGGTGTAGTGAAACATTCATTGATAATGTTTCTCAAGGCATTTAAAAAATTGTTCTATTTTATGCTTTGTCCTCCATGCCTAAACAACTCAACTCTGTATAAACAGTTCTCTCCATTGAAAATAACTACGCATTCATTTTTTTGCTACCCAACAAATGGATATTGTAGTATAGTGATTTGAATTAGATGTAAATAGGAAGAAAGGTAAAAGCGAACCTAAGTAAAATGTTGAATTTATGTCTGAATTCCCTGGTCTGTGGATTATATAAGCCTGATTCATCATCCTGCTAAATTAAATTGCCCTTCTTAATCAATATCCTAAATCTCCACTGAAGAGTTTTTTTTTTTTTTAACATTGTGAATTATACATCATTTTCTGCATGTAAGTCTACGCAAAGTTAGGGTTGAAAGCTATGACAATAAAATAATAGAATGGACAATTTGTTTTTCCCTCCCTTTCTATTTTTTTTTTTTTTTTTTTTTTTTTTTTTTTTTTTTTTTTTTTTTTGCCAAGAACATAATCCGATTGACAAGAGTAAATTTATTTGATGTATATTATCGTCCAAGGAACTTGAGATGAAATCTTTTTTCACTGCTAAGTCAATTCACTACTAGCAATGAGACCCCAAACTGGGAGAGGTATAACAAATACTGTTGTCTAGATTTTTTCAAACTGTGCATTATGACCCATTAATTATCACTAAATGTAGTGAGATAAATTTCATTAAATGTCAGAGTATATTACATGTAGTAAGGTTAAGTATTGTTTTCTGTAACTTATGTTTTAGTTATGTATTTTTTGTATATATATATTATTTGTGTATCTATGCATTCAGTCACTGTATAGAATGTAATATTTACTGAAAGTTATTTATTATTTTAAAAGTTCAAAACCAGAAATTTACCTTTTGTCAGTTAATGCCATGTTTCCTTAAAAAAATTGTTAAAAAAGTTTGAGTCCATTTTGATTTTCAAAATTGACTATGGCAAAATGGTTACTCAGAAATTGTTATTACCTTAGCTTCTCTGAGTTTCTGATACAAATTTATTTATTCAGATGATTTAATTACATTAGTAATTTCTAAAAGGTTTTCTGAGGCTCTGTCCAATGGGTAGTTCTATTCAGCCTGATACTTAGCACAATTTCTTCCTCATTATTTTTTGTGTTTTATGAATTATATAATTGAAAGAACATGCTGCAGATAAAAACCATTAGTCCCTTAATTCCAGTGCACTGCTGAGTTACATATATATTTTTTACTGTTTAGATATTTTGTTTAATTCTAGAAATAAAAAATTATTTACGTTGGTGGAAATGTTCTTCCAACTGTGCTTGACCTTGTTGGTGCAGTTTGGCTTTGTATTGTTGGCAACTTGAAGCAAGAGGACCAGGTACAGCAGCTCTTTTACCCGTTCGCAGATTGTTCAGCCAAACCTTCAACTTAGTTCAAAAGCATTTTTGTTTAGAAGATATTAAAAATAGAAACTTTTCCAAAATGATACTGATATCATTTTATTTTCTATAATTTTATTGTCCTTAAAAGAAGGGAAAAAAAATCAACTTTACCATCAAGAGGGCATTCTTTTCATTTTTCATTACATAATACAAGACTTTCTTTTATACTCTTTTTATTTATGTGCATCATTTTCAGAGAGCTGTTTTTGCCAGGGAGCCCCAAATATGTCATGAAATGATGAATAATTTTAATGCCCAGAGGCTTTGTACCAGGAAAGGTAAGTCCTTTGAGAGGGTCAGAGAGCATGATAGATATCAAAATCACTTCAAACTTCACTGTTTCACGGCAGGAATCCAGAAGAAAGGTCACCCAGACTTCTGATTTTACTGCTCATTTTTAAATATAATTTTCACATTAGTGTTAATTATAGATTGTATTAATATTAAAGATTGCTTTTTAAAATTAACAAGGCTATATTTCTTATTCCTTTTCTATTTCTTTTTTATTTCCTTTCCTGAATGGAAGTCAATCTTATAGTAGGTTATAAACTGTAGTGTAATTTGCTAATGTAATCTCTAATGCAGTGTCATAATTTGTAGATACTCTTTTAATAGTGTTTATAATTCATGAAAATTAAATATTTAGAAAGATGATATCTACAAAATGCAAACATAAAGTAGATTGATTAGGTGGTAATTGATTTATTAAAAATTTCATGAATGGTTAACCACATAGATTTGATTTATTCGTCTGCAGTTAAGTATTTGTGTTTATTAATCAATGGTATCTTGATAGTAGTTCTAAACAGCAGATAAATATAATTAAAGGGCTAAGAGCCATGATCAGTTGATAAGAAATAAACACAGTTGATCTTCATTACTTGCGGTTTCTGTAACTGCACGTTTGCCTGCTCTTGGAAAATTTATTTATAATGCTATCTGTACTTGAAGCCCTTTTGTGGTCACTCGTGGACCTTCACAGACATGCAGAGTAGCAAGATGTTTGAGTCACATTGTGTGCATGTGTGTACCCAGCTAAGGTCTAATAAGGCCACACTTTTCCTCCTTGTTAAACTTTTATAACACTAAGCAAATGCCCTTTTCACCATCTGTGTAATGCCACATTTTGGTAATTTTCCTCACTAATTTTCCTGTTTAAAATGGCCCCCAGATATAAAGCTGCAGTGCTGTCTAGAGTTCCTAAGCTCAAGAAGTTGTGATGTGCCTTATGGAAAATATCTGTGTGTTAGATAAGCTTCATTCATGCATGAGTTATTGTGCCTTTTACTGTGAGTTCAATGTCAGTGAATCAACAATGTGTATCAATTAAGGTCTCTTTAAACAGAAACACACATTAAACTAGGTTACATATTGATTAGTTGACAGAAATCTTGTGACTAGGGACTTGCAGGAAACTAACCCTGTATTTCTCCCAGAACAGTGGTTTAATATATTGCTCATTCAGTATTCATGATGACTTTGTAGAACACAACTATTGTAGATCATAAGAATCACCTGTATTAAGAAGTCCAAAATTTATTACAGTGAAATGTAATGGAAGAAATGATATAAATTGAAAAAATCAAATTTACCTTCACTTATAGAGGAACACATTTCTATATAAAGATGCAACCACCCATTAATGGCATTAATGGGATAATATCATTATTTTTAAAGGTATTTTTTATCTACTTTTTTTCACTTCAAAGAGACCATCATAAGACAGTCGATGATTAAAGGAAAATAATGTAAATTTTACATGTAATAATTGGCTACTTTATTCATGGATAAAAGAAGCCTATTATTTAAAAACATTTTACAAATCTCTATGAAAAATCTTAATTCTTCACTTGTATAGCCAACATTATGAGAAATGTTGTTTAAAGTTAGATGCTGGTAGATTGTTCCAGTTGAAGAAAACAACTGAGACCCATCTAACTGAACCCCTCTATTTATCTGCAAGGAATGGAGGCCCAGATCCACTGTCTGCTTTGCCAAAATTGGAGAGCAAGCTGTTGGTAGTCAGGGCCTGAACCAACACTTCCTGATCCAGTCAAGTGCTTTGATTCTTCCTTGGGCTATCCATTCTCTGAAACCCTATTGTCCCATATGGTAAAATAACTGCCTAGTATGCAATTATTTCATACTATATTTTTATTTCATACTATATATTTATTTCATACAATATTTATTCATAACAAATGTATCAACTTTATTTAATGCAAAATTTAAAACAAGTGTTTAATAACCGTTTCCTTTAATATAATTTAATAACAGTCATGTAATAATAACAGTAGTACACAGCATTCATGCAACTTCAGAGCTCTTGCTCTCAAACTCAACATGTAATATTCTGATACCTAGTTTTAAAGTGCTATATTCAAGTGGGCCAAGAGTAGATTTCATCCACTAAAGAATGAATTTGTTTTTCTTGATTTCTCTATTAGATGGTACATTTGGCGTTTCCAATTTACTTCCATCTTTTCAACCTGTTACACCTCCATCTTCATATATTCCACTATACCAGTTACTGAGGACATTGACATCATTAATTATTCCTCTCCTCTCACATCCCACTCTGTCAGCAGTTCCTGTCAGCTCTACTTTCAAAATGTGTTCAGAATCTCATCTCATTGCACCTTTGCTATCACTACCCTGGTTTGAATCTCTGTTATCTTTTACCTGACTTTTTTTTTTTTTTTTTTTTTTTTTTGAGATGATGTCACTCTGTCACCCAGGCTGGAGTGCAGTGGCGCAATCTCGGCTCACTACTACCTCCACCTCCTGGGTTCAAGTGATTCTCCCACCTCAGCCTCCAGAGTGGCTGGGATTACATCACCTGACTTTTTACATGCATGTTTCTATGTTTCTACCTTTGCTTCCTTACAGTGTATTTTCAACACATCAGTCATGGTTGTGTTCTTAAAACAAGCAGAACACGTCACCCTCTCCTCAGAACTCTACAGTGAACTCCCATCTAGCTCAGAGAAAGGGCCGAAGCCTTTAATAATGGCATACTCCAAGGCTCTACATAATCTCTCATACTCACACCTCCAATATTCACACCTCTGATCTCATCTACTACTAACTTCTCCCCTGTTCACTCTTCTACAGACACACTGTTTCTCAAACTGGTCAAGTAAAGTCTTGCTATAGGATCTTTGTGTTTGGTTTTGCTTATCTTCCTTTTGATCTTCCCTGAGGCCTCTCCATGGCTTACACTATTCATTTCTTTCTAGTCTCTCCTTAAAATTCACCTTATCAGTGATGCTTTTCCCAAAATACCCTTTCTTTCCCTTCTCCTGGTACTCACTTCCCTCTTACCCTGCTTTATTGTTTTTCAGAGCACTTATCACTCTCCTATGTATATATTTACCTATTTGCATAATATTGATCAGTTTTCTCATATTTGCACATAATGTGCAAATATTATGTGAGGTCAGGCACATTATTTTGTTTTGTGCTTTATTCTTAATACCTATAATATTTTGCCCAGTATAGGAACTCAATAAATATTCACTGGAAGAATAAGAAATTTATCACTAATGACTATTTATTGAGTGCCTGCTCCCTGTCTTCGACATTCCATGAATTAAAGAAGATATGTACGTGTAACTAGAGGTATGTACGTCTGATCCTGCTGATACCTCCTGTGTCTGCTCCATTGATCACCAGACATCTGGCTGTCTAGGCAGGTGGTCTCTTCCTCCTCATTCCATGTGCTTGGTCAGAAAGAAGAGAGGACTTTGTTTCTATCAAGGACATGCACAAAACTTCAGAACAATGAAAGGTTGGATGACTATCATTGTAGCTAGAAGGATGTTAAATTTTGTATAAAGTTGAAAGTCAGCTTTCTCTGCAATTCTTATAGTGCCTATTTGTTGATTATAGGTTGCCATGTGTCCAAAGTTTGTTTTATAATTTATTATTTTATAATAAATGTTCATTTATTTTATAATTACAAAAATATGGGCCAAATCATTCACCAGAGATAATTTGGTTTAGGAGACTGACTCAGCCTGAAACAACCCACTGATACGCTGATACCACAATCCATTTATTCCTTCAACACAGTTTCGTATATATGCCAGAATATGCTAGCCACAGTAAATGCAGAGACCAAAAATACACCACCAGATTTTACAGACCACAGTTCCTTTTAGGGTACTACCATGTTTACTGCTCATGTATTGTCTCACTTGTATGAAAGTTCACATAAGACAGGTTAAGAACAGACAGTTACTTAGTATGTATAAAGTCAGAGCAAAGGAATACGCCCAGCTTTCCTGCCAAGTGAGCAAGAATGTTCATTGTAACTGATTAAGGCATTTAAGTACAACAAGTACTTAGGCATGTAAGTACAACAAGTACTTATTTTCCGTTTGTCTATTTTTTTGCCAATTAGCAAAAATATTATCTTATACCAAGCATGTTATAAGATTCAAGTTGGTTTATTTTTTGTAGAAGTTATATTCAAAACATCTTTCCATGGTACATCTTGGCTGTGGATGGAAATTTGCAATACTTCTTATTTTCTTTACCTGTTACATATCAAATCTTAGGATGTATTACTTCCAAGGTGGTTAAACTTATTCAAGATTGACTGAGTCTCCTATTTTCCTTAAATTTACTTGAAGTGAGGCTCCAAGAACTACAGAAAATGGAAGGAAAGTCTGCATTGAGCCATGAACTGTGAGCAGCTGGCATTTGAGCGTGAAGAATAGGGCTTCTATGGTAGGGACTGGAGTAGGCAGCATTCCAGGAAAGGGCCTCAGAGGTCAGAAACAACAGATTATCAGTTAAATACTTCTGGACCAAAGAAGACCTTGAAATCCTGGCTTGGTGATGTGTACATATTTAATACAAAATGAGAAGCTTCTTGAGGGTGAGTGAGAGTGATAGTGTTGAAGAACAGGAGACAGAAGACAATTCAAATGCCCTTCCACAGAAGACTGATTATGTAGATCATGGTATATTCATATAATATGATATATTTACTAATTAAAACATATCACACACACAGACACACACACACACACACACAGTCACCACATAACAATGTTTCAGTTAACAACAGACTGTCTGCATTGAAGATGGTCAGATAAGATTATAATACCATGTTTTTACTGTTATCTTTTCTATGCTCAGATAAGCAGATGCTTACCATTATGTTAACAGTTGTTCCTTATTCAGTACAGTAACATATTGTGCAGGTTTGTGGCCTAGGAGCAATAGACTACCATATAGGCTAGATGTGTAGTAAGCTATACCATCTAGGGCTGTATAAGTACACTTTGATGTTTCACAACAGTATCACCTAACAACACTTCTCAGTATGTATCTCTGTAGTTAAGTGACACATGCTATAAGTGTTTGTGTGTGTGAGTGTGGGTGTGCATGTATATGTATATATACACATATACATATATACACATAATTATATTTCTTAAATTTGGTTCTTAAAAATATAATTTACTTAAAAATATCTCTTCTAGCAGGGTGTGGTGGCTTACGCCTGTAATCCCAGCACTTTGGGAGGCCAAGACAGGTGGATCACAAGCAAATGCACCACATGTTTGAGATGTCACATATATATGTGTGTGTATATATATACATGTATGTATATATAGAGAGATATTGATCACTGATACTGTTGATCATCATTAATCTGTAGTCATTACTTATTTACAAAATACTTTATATTTTATTTTTTATAAAATACTTATTACAAAATACTTTATTCATGAGAGAACTAGCAAGATGGCAAAGCCAGTTCAAAAAAGTGTAGCAGTAACAGAAATATTCATAGTCACTGAAAAAAAGAATGCTAGGATGTAATTGCCATAAAACTAAACTGGTTATTGCTTTACAGGCAACAAGGGTATAACCTTTGAGAATCATTTGCAGCATCATCAATTTTCTTAATCCAGAAATTGGCAAACTTTTTGGTAAAGGAGTAGATTTTTTAGGCTTTGTGGGCCATGTAAGTTCTCTGTTATGTATCCTTATGCTCATGGACTTTATAAAAACACTCTGCTATCCCAGTTTGGCCCACAGACCATGGTTTGCAGACTCCTAATTAAAGCCTAATCAATAGCAAATAATAAAACAAAATAAAGATACCTATTCTAGAGAATTAGATAATCCTTAGTGAGTCAGACAGTGTTTCATCATGTCATTCAACAGACATGTATTCTTTTGACAATTTGCAGGTTTTGAATATGGAGATACATATTTATAAATTTTTGAGGCAGGGTTTCATTATCACTCAGGTTGGAGCGCAGTGGTGCAAACATGGCTCACTGTAGCCTTGACCTCCTGAGCTCAAACGATCTTCCTTCTTCAGCCTTCCACGTAGCTGGAACCAAAGGCATGCAACACCATGTCTGGCTTTTTAAAAATTTTTTGTAGAGATGGGGCCTCACTTTGTGACCCGATCTGGTCTCGAACTCCTGGGCTCAAGCAATCCTTCTGCCTCAGCCTCCCAAAGCATTGGGATTACAGGCATGAGCCACTGTGCTCAGCTGTATTATTTTTTTCTTAACAAAGATGCCTGCTGGAGGGAGCTGGAGGGGAAACAGTGAGGGAGAATGTGAAGGAATTTGAAGAGGTAGGGCCTTGTGGATGGGATAGCCACACTAACCTCTTTCCTAGGGACTGTCCTGGTTTACTGATATAAAAATTAATCACTCTCTTTCACTCTCAGAGTGTCCCAGTTTGGATGATACATGATAAATGGGTCATGTTAAGAAGTTTGCTCCTCAACATAATAGGAAGGGTTGACAAATTTTAAACTAGTCAAGTGTGATATAATCAGATTTGCATTTTGAAAGGATGACTGCCTTGTTGGTAATGGATTTGAGGCAAAGGCACAGGGGATGTTAAATGGTTGTTTACCAGGAAATTTGTCTTTCAGGTTAAAACATTTGTTAAACTTTCTCAATAGCAAGTTAATTTTGGAAAATAAGAAAAATCAGAAAAGTATGTTGTTTGATGAAATCAGTTTGTCAGTGGATAAAGACTGCTGATTTAGTAGCCCCATATAGATGAAGACATTTCATAGTTCATTTAGTTAAAACTTACGACTTGTTAGATTTGTTCGCCACATAGTTACATTGTGTTCTTGTGCTTCCCTGGGCATGGTTGATGAGAAGACTGTAAAATGAAGCATGCTTTATGGGATATGCCTTAGCTGCAAAGCCAATAATCCAGAATACAGAATTACAAAATCAGTGAGAGGATTTCGTCTTAATGACTGTATGAGTGCTGAGATCACCATTGCTTGATTTGTTCACAGTTATATCCCCAGCAAATAACGTTCAAGAAAATTTGCTGAGTGACTGAAAGAAAGAACCCCACCTAGAACCTTATTTCTTACAATACTGTGCTCTGTCTTCTTAACAATCTTAGGTACAACTATTCATAAAGCTCCTCATTTATCCCATTGGCTTAGAATCTCTGAATGAAGACTCTAGTCAAGATTATAGATGTAAATATATTTTCCAGGAATCTTGGAACATATTTTCTATTAATGTTTTTTGTTCAGCATTGAAAGACAGTTTGACAAAATAGTTTGCTTAAGAATAGAGGTGGCAAAACCAATTTTCATCAAAAAAAGAATTAATGTCATATAGATATTTTTATTGAGAACAAATTTAAAATGTATCTTCTTTATTCATTTTTTACAGTATGTCATCTGGCATATAAGAATCAGGAAAAAAACTTAATTAAAATACATATTCAGACCAAGTATGAAGATATTAAAGTGTTTATATAATGAGTGAATAAAAGCAGACTAATTCTTGATTGTTCTCTAAATAATTTAGATGCTGTAAATACAGGACATTTGCATAAACACTTAAAATCACAAGCCAGGACTACCTAGTCAGACCTCATCTCTACAAAAACAAAAAATTATCCAGGTGTGGTGATGTCACTGGACTGTAGTAACTGGAAGGCTGAGATGGGAAGATGACTTGAGCCCAGGAATTGGAGTCTACAGTGAGCCTTGATCACACCACTGCACTCCAGCCTGGTAACACAGCAAGACTCTGTCTCAAAAATAAAAAATATGTAAAATCACAATCACACTTTAATAAGATTTAGAACCTTTGGAAATATAATAGTAATAAAATACCAAAAATTATATTTCTTAAATTTGGTTCTTAAAAATATAATTAACTTAAAATATCTCTTCTAGCAGGGTGTGGTGGCTTACGCCTGTAATCCCAGCACTTTGGGAGGCTGAAGCAGGCGGATCACAAGGTCAAGAGATCAAGACCATCCTTGCTAACATGGTGAAATCCCATCTCTACTAAAAATACAAAAATTAGCAGGCTGGACGTGGTGGCTCACACCTGTAATCCCAGCACTTTGGGAGGCCAAGGCGGGCAGATCACGAGGTCAGGAGATCAAGACCATCCTTGCTAACACGGTGAAATCCCATCTCTACTAAAAATACAAAAATTAGCAGGCTGGACGTGGTGGCTCACACCTGTAATCCCAGCACTTTGGGAGGCCAAGGCGGGCAGATCACGAGGTCAGGAGATCAAGACCATCCTTGCTAACACGGTGAAATCCCATCTCTACTAAAAATACAAAAATTAGCAGGCTGGACGTGGTGGCTCACACCTGTAATCCCAGCACTTTGGGAGGCCAAGGCGGGCAGATCACGAGGTCAGGAGATCAAGACCATCCTTGCTAACACGGTGAAATCCCATCTCTACTAAAAATACAAAAATTAGCAGGCTGGACGTGGTGGCTCACACCTGTAATCCCAGCACTTTGGGAGGCCAAGGCGGGCAGATCACGAGGTCAGGAGATCAAGACCATCCTTGCTAACACGGTGAAATCCCATCTCTACTAAAAATACAAAAATTAGCAGGCTGGACGTGGTGGCTCACACCTGTAATCCCAGCACTTTGGGAGGCCAAGGCGGGCAGATCACGAGGTCAGGAGATCAAGACCATCCTTGCTAACACGGTGAAATCCCATCTCTACTAAAAATACAAAAATTAGCAGGCTGGACGTGGTGGCTCACACCTGTAATCCCAGCACTTTGGGAGGCCAAGGCGGGCAGATCACGAGGTCAGGAGATCAAGACCATCCTTGCTAACACGGTGAAATCCCATCTCTACTAAAAATACAAAAATTAGCAGGCTGGACGTGGTGGCTCACACCTGTAATCCCAGCACTTTGGGAGGCCAAGGCGGGCAGATCACGAGGTCAGGAGATCAAGACCATCCTTGCTAACACGGTGAAATCCCATCTCTACTAAAAATACAAAAATTAGCAGGCTGGACGTGGTGGCTCACACCTGTAATCCCAGCACTTTGGGAGGCCAAGGCGGGCAGATCACGAGGTCAGGAGATCAAGACCATCCTTGCTAACACGGTGAAATCCCNGGAGTCTCGCTCTGTCACCCGGGCTGGAGTGCAGTGGCCAGATCTCAGCTCACTGCAGGCTCCGCCTCCCGGATTTACGCCATTCTCCTGCCTCAGCCTCCCTAGTAGCTGGGACTACAGGCTCCCTCCACCTCGCCCGGCTAGTTTTTTTTGTATTTTTTTAGTAGAGACGAGGTTTCACCGTGTCAGCCAGGATGGTCTCGATCTCCTGACCTCGTGATCCGCCCGTCTCGGCCTCCCAAAGTGCTGGGATTACAGGCTTGAGCCACCGCGCCCGGCCGCAGTCCTAGCTTTATACCACCATAGATAATACATAAACAAATTGATGTGGCTATGTTCCAAACAAACAAACAAAAAACTTTATTTACAAAAATGAATACTCTGAAAAGCTGTGTAGGGACTTAAAACAGATGAGGTCGTGAGGCATGTGAATATCAGGGGAAAGAATTCCAGGCAGAGGAAACATCAAGTGCAAAGGCTCTGTGACAGGCGCTTGCCTGGAGTTCTCCAGAAACAGCAAGGATGCCAGTGAAGTTGGAGCACAGTGGGCCAGGGACGAGCAGTAGGAGAGGTTAGGGGGATGAGGGTAGGGGAGAAAGGGACCTTTTAGGCCATGAATGGAGTTTGGGCTCTTACTCAGAGAGAGTAAGTGGAGAGCCATTGGAGGATTCTGAACCAAAGGACAATAATCAGATTTAAGTTTTAACACGATTGTTCTGTCTGCTATGGTAAAGACAGTGAGAGGGCAGGGTAGAAACACAGAAATTAGATAGGAGGCTACTGGACTTGCCATAGATCAGGCTTGTAACTGGAGGAGATGAAAAGTGGTCAGATTTTCTCTGTATATGTATGTATATTCCATCGCACCCTATTATATTTTGAAGGATTTGCTTTCAGATTAGATTTTGCTTTCACAGAAAGGGTCAAGAATTACGTTGGGGTTTTTATGAGCAACTGGAAAGATGGAAGACCATGGATGAAGCAGGTTTTAGGGGGAAGATCACGAGTTCTTTGAGCTTGTTTGGTTTGCGATGTCTATGAGATAAGCAAATGCACCATTACATTTGAGATGTCTGACATTCATTATAACTTCCTTGATTTAATGATAAATAGACAATTATTCTTTACTTTAAAAACATCATTGACCTAGGCTGAACTAACTGTTCTCTTGAAGGCTTAGATAAAAATACATTAGGTGCCTCATAGATGCAGACTGGTGCCTGCAGCTATATTCACTAGTATTATTCATTATTCCAATGGCATCTAATTCATGAGCAAGTTCATAAATAACTTCCATGCTTTTCCCAGATTGTGAGCCTAAGATTACAGAATGTATTTTTCATGTACTTATTTTGCGTATATTATCCAGGAGAAATAAACTGATATTTTAAGTGCTTTCATCATAAAAATAGATATATAGAGACAAATGTTATTGGATAATATAATATTATAATACAGTATGTCTACAAGCCAGTTACATTGCATTTCTTAACATGTATTAGGATTTTAAACTCACATATTTCCTGCTTATAGGACATATCAACTTTAGAAAAATGCGATAAATGAATTTTCAAAAAAGGAATTGAAAGATGAGAGCGTTTGGGCTAATGAGTCTCTAGGGAAAATATAGTTGCAAGTGTTAAGATAATATGGTAGTAATTTACAAAGAGAAGATGATCTAATAAGATTTTCCATTTACTATTCTCCAGGGGCTAGTGTTATAAAAGCAACTCATCTGCTCAGTTAATTTTTTGAAGAGCATATTTTTAATTTGGCAAGATAAATGTTCTATGTTTTCTCTCTAGTTGTTCATTAAGAACAATTCCAAAATAAAATGAAGTATGTTTTAAACTTTAACATGTTAGAGTGTTGAAGAGGGAAAACTCTTATACTTAAAGAATCATATTCAGCTTTGTATTGGTCATAACTGTATTGTTTGTTTTCCATACTGTTTATTAGCCATAATCATCCAGGAATGTAGAAATGTAAAAACTTAGAAAGGATGTTATAGGATCTTCTTAAAGGATCATCTAATCCAGTGCTTATCAAGTATTACTTATTGTGACCTAGAGTTTAAAAAATGTTTTATATCATGGCCCAGTGTATATTTTATATATATGTGTGTCTGTGTGTGTGTATGACCCAAGCAAAAGTTTCAAAAAGCAATAGTTACCTTTAATGTGAAATATACTTCAGCATGTTTGATTTTATTCTTGTTATTTTTTATCTTATTTAAAAATTGTTTCTTCTAGCCAGGAATGGCAGTGTTTGTGTAATCTCAGCTATTCTGGAGGCTGAGGTAGGAGGATTGCTTAAACCAGGCATTCAAGAGGCCAGCCTCAGCAACATAGCAAGACCCCATTTCAAATTAAGAACAAAAAAAATTGTTCTATTTTTCCTTACAGAAGTAACAACTCTTCATCAGCAAGGGATTTGTCTTCTCAGAAATACCTTTACTTTTCCGTATATGGTCTGTCTTCCCTTACTTCTCCCATACTCATCAAAATTTCTGATAAGGTTAAGAGAGTACAGTAAGATAGACCAAGATAGACGTCTCTCTTCTTTTTTGAATTTTTTGTTTGTTTGTTTGTTTTTTTGTTTTTTTGTTTTTAAGATAGGATATCACTGTGTTGCTCAGTCTGGAGTACGGTGGTGATTTCTCGGCTCACTGCAACCTCCGCCGCCCTGGTTCAAGCGATTCTCCTGCCTCAGCCTCATGAGTAGCTGGGACTACAGGCATTCATTACCACATCCAGCTAATTTTTTGTAATTTTGGTAGAGACAGGGTCTGACCATGTCTCTCTATGTTGCCCAGGCTGGTCTCAAACTCCTGACTTCAAGTGATCTGCCTGCCTCAGCCTCCCAAAGTGCTGGGATTACAGGCGTAAGCCACTGCACCTGGCCCTTTTTTAATATTCCTAATGGCTAAGGATATTGATGAGAGATCACTGACTAACTTGCAATACATAATGGAAGATAGAATTACAAAAACATGATGCAAGAAGAAAAGAAAGTTGGAATCACTGATCAAAATTCATAAAACAAATGATATGAATGTAAAATTTAAAGAGGGAAGGAAGATATTTCTATATAAATGAGTATTATTTCAATACTCTTGAAATGAGTGTCAACTTTTCCAAGAAATGAAATTACCTTTTAGAAAACAAAAAAAGCAGAATGGAATTATTCAATTAAAATATAAACAAGATAATCTCATTATTTTTCAAAGAAAACAAAAAACGTTTCCAGATATTACTAAATCTATTATTTAATTTCCCCTTACTTTTATGTTTTTATTAAAAATTAGCAGGACAGGGTATTGCATGATTACCTATTTGCTTTTATATTGTTTTAATCTTCTCTGAGCTTCTATATTTAGCCGTTGATGACTTTTTTCTTTTAAGCAAAAGAACTGATTGTTCTTTCATGCTGTTTGTGGTGTCATGTGATCAGTGTGGTTGATTCCCATAGAGTCAAGAGTTACTGATCATATCTCCCACTTTCTAATTTCTTCCCAGGTTGAAATTCTCCCAGGTAATAACTATTTTGACCCATCAGAAAACCAACTGGATAATCTAGGCTTGTAATTAGTGCTGGCTTGTAATTAGTGCTGGCTTGTAAAAGGCATAGTGATTTCTTCCAGTCAGTACTGAATGCTATTATACTAATCTGATCCTGTAGATATTGAAGATAATCTAAACTTGGCTTTTAATCTTGAATCAGGAGTCGGGTGAAGATTTGAGAATAAGGATGGAGACTATAGTCACCAGAGTTGATATGCTTTGAGTTTCAGGACTTATCTTGGGATCCAGTAACTTTCTTTGTGTACTTTTAGAATAGTTTTTAAAGTAATATAGATGGCATTCCCTATCAAGTTTTCATATAATAATTACATTTGATTATTTTAAAAGTAGTTAATTAATATTCATTCCTATTCTTAAGTATAAGCAGTGAATTGCTTTGAAATATAATTTAATGTTAGTTGATAGTAAGTTTACAAGGTAGATTTTTTTTTGTCACTACAGGAAGAATATCTGAAATTTACTATAATTTTTCAATTTCTGATATAGAAGTTAATTTTAACTTTTGAATAATGAATAATGACTTATTTGGCATTTATTAATGGGGCATATTGCTAAATAGTTTTTGAAAAATATATATCCCTTATGTAACTTTATGTGTTCAAATAGCTAAAATTAGAACAGACTGTATAAGCCTGACCAGTTCATTTGTTTGCCTTAGCCAGCTAATCAAACTCCCAAATTTTGTATGCTCAAATGTTGAAGTTTCTTGTTAAAACAAGTAAAAAGACAAAGTATAAATTCTATATAGGACTCTTGACCTTAATAACAACATAAAACGAATAAGTATCTATATCTGTCTATATTTCTATTCAGTGTTTTAAAATGAACATCTCTATTTCAAAAAAAAAAACAGCATATATTTTTCTAATGTACTCAAGTTAATATATTTTATACTGGGAAAATAAAAATCAAATGGTGTCATTTTGTTAATTATATTACTTGTGTTATAGGAAAGACATTTTAAAAAACCACATAGAGAGATTTGGCTTCACTTTTCTAAAAAGTGTTAGTTTGATTTTGAACTTAGTTTTCAGTGCTTTTGTGTTTTCTATTTGAAAAGTTTTCTCTCTAGAAATGAGCAGCTTTGTCCTAAATAAAGCCAGGAGAATAATGGTTGAGCTGAAATTTCTCTCCAGAGTGGTGTAATTTGACTGTTAAAATGTTCTAATACTAGTGTGTGTGTTTTTATATTTTTAATGTAATATTGAAAAAAGTGTATATAGATATAAAATTAATAAATATATGTATATATTTATTATTTTTATTTACAAATGAACTCAGTGTTGGATTCCCTCTTTTGGGGTAGACTTGGCATGTTGGATGGCCTAACTTGGCTAGTACTCGTTTTAGCTGTGAATTATAATTAACTACTGATGGGAATATAAAAGGATCTGACTTACAAGCTGCCATTTTTGCATCCCAGTATGTGAACCAAATCCAACTACCTCAATCTTTGCAACATAGCAAAGCTAAAAATGCAAATTTTGCCTCATTAATAACCAGGACTATAGCTCAGAGCTGACAAACAATGATTATGAGGATATAATACAATCTGTTCTGTATGAATTACTCTATTAGTATTATGATAATATTGGCAGCATTGCCCTACCATGCTCACTTTTAGAATTTGTACTAATTCTTCCTTATTTTCTGAGGTCAGACTCATTCTTTTTTCCTGCTAAATTTGCTTATGATATTGAAAGACTTATTTGAGGACAGTGTGGTCAATCGCACATTTCAGATTAAATCTTTTCTGTTTATTTATTCTATTGTTAGGTAATAATCCCCATCCCAGATTTA
Source organism: Rhinopithecus bieti (assembly GCF_001698545.2). Taxonomy (NCBI): domain Eukaryota; kingdom Metazoa; phylum Chordata; class Mammalia; order Primates; family Cercopithecidae; genus Rhinopithecus; species Rhinopithecus bieti. Next base: position 6,784,268 of record NW_016803664.1, on the reverse strand, counting down.
GTGGCCTAAAATAACATCAGTTTATTATTTGTGATAATTTTTATGGGTTGACTGGATTAAGTCAGATGGGTGCTCTACTCACATGGTGTAACTGAGGTCATTCATGCAGTTTCATTCAGCTATGAGCTCTGCTAGTAATAGAATGTCAAAATTATCTCTCAACCTCGGAGGTTTCTCTCCATGTGGCCTCTTGTCTTTCAATCTAACCTGATCTTTTCTTTTAGCACAGCAAGTGGTTTCCAAGATTACAGCTCCAGTGTAGGAAACTTATTAAGGTTTTGTTTGCATCACACGTACTACTCATTTAAAGCAAATCACATAACCAAGCCCAGAGGTAATATGGGAGGGGACTGCACAAGGACATGAATAATGATAGACATAGTCCACTGGGGTCCACCAATGTAATTGACTGCCTCATCTCCATAATAAGTTTTAGTGAAGAGCAACAGATAGTGAGTTTGGGTTGTGTAGCAGAGTAAGAATCAGTATAATTTGAACCAAATAATATTTTATATAAATAATTTCATAAAATTATAATTAACAACCTTGGTTTTATTTTGTGTAGGGGGTACTGTTAAGAAATAGAGGAGAAAGGAAGACTTTGTATCCTATCAGCCTTTTATGAAAGATAATAAGTCGCTGTAAAATAATCCTTTTCTTTTGACAGGGGTGTTTCTAACATGTGTCATCAAAATGGATAAGATGTACCTAATCACCATTGACATAGCTTCTACTTGGAGTTTAATTTTCCTACTCTTTTCCCTCTTCTCCCTTGCCCATTCATTTCTACTTCCACCCCACCACCAACCCCCCCCACACACACCTTTTGTCCATGCTATCATAATGTCCATGATGTGAAAGTGTTAATTTTAGAAATGAAAATAATTTAAATTTATGATATTTTGTATGTTGGGTAAGCTTTCAGATTCTTCAACTCACTAGCATTTTTGGTACATTAAATGTTCTATCAGATAAAACAGCTGAGTCACTGGCAATTCTCATATTCCTAATTTGAAGTGGAAAAATAACAATTTTCTGGGGCTTTAGGAACTGTATAGAGAGACAAATGTGTCTTCATATCCTAGACATCATCTAGCTACCTCTATACCCTCAAAATTATAGCATCACATTTTAAACCTACACTCAAAATAGTTTTCTTTTTCCGTGGAAATTGTCTGTTACTTATTTGTTAAACTACTTTTCTTTCTTCAATCACCATAATAATTTTTTTATTTCTTCTATTTTGAATTTTTTTGAGTATTATTTTACCCTGACAAACTACTTGCCACCAGGTATTTGGCAAGTAGTTTGTTGACAGAAAGGTTTTAGGGAGCCCACCTAGTATTCTCAGTAAGAACAAGGTCTTTGGAATCATCCAGCTCTACATTTTGGTCCTAGCCTGGCCAATTACTGGCTGTTAACCTGGAAGTTTTCTCCACACCCCTAAGCCTGTGAATGTTCATTTGTGAAAGCTTATGGCAAAGTGTCCTTGTGGTGCTTGCGTATATTAAATAAAATAACTCTTGCACAAATTATTTGCATTGTGCCTGACAGCAAGAACTGTAAGTTTGATTATATCTTTTAACCCCTTAAGTGAAATGAAGAATTAAATAAATAGAAAACTTCTATCATATTTAATTAAAATTTCTCAGATCATACAATGACCATGGCCTATTTGACCCCTTCTTTATGGAGCTAATATTTAGCTAGAAACTGCAATGGAATAATGCAAGAACACAGGACAGGAAGAGAAAGCAGTGATCCTGTGATCATTCAAATGTGATAATACACGCAGGAGAGAAAGGAAAAGAATTAGGCCGTGGGTCAACTAACCTTTGGAACTATTTTTAGCCTCAGAAGCACTTTTATCCCCCTTGTAAATTCCATACTTAAAGTTCCATAATTTAAAATTCTATTCCAGATGAGAACTGTTGTGCTATTTCAGGTTGTGAAAATTCATTTATTCATATACGTAATTTTACCTTTGAGCAAACTTCAAAAAGAATGACCGCCAAAATATATTATAACCTGTTTTCTCAAATGTTTTTCTCATTATCGTTTTAAAATTTCTCCCTAAAAACGTCACAGGGACAACTGTAATTAGGCTAATTGTGCCCACTCATATGTGCAGCTTATGGCAATAACAGAGCGGTCATAGAAAGAATGAGGTGCAGTATGTTTCAAAATGCAGCATCTGCAGTGCTGTCAAGGCCAGCCATGCCGTCAATCTTGAGCTAACAGCTGTGATGAACAGAATGTTATGTTATTCCTTTGGTGTGAAAATGAATTGACAGTTATTTATAGGGAATAATTAATGTAACATTTTGTAAAAGTAAACATGATTTTCAATCCTTGAGAAACTGTTAAAAAGGAAAAAAAGGATAGGAGATGAAAGATACTTTCAACCAACAGAAAAGTCTTGAAGATAAATAGATGATGTCTACAACTAAAACACTATCTTCCAGACTGTTTAGACATACTATCAACTCTGAGAATAATAGTCGAAGAGTTAAACATTTTTAAAGGAAACAAACCCATCCTCACAATAATTGTAAACATGTGGAATGTCTCTGTGAAGACAACAGTACCTACTTTTGTTAATACAGTAAGTTAAAATCATGACAATTTCATGTAATTCTGTTTTTTCAGTTCATTATTTAAAATAAGAGAGTGGAAGGAAGTAGGGAGGGACATAAAGAAGGAAGGAATGAAGGAAGGAAATATATATATATTAATCGCAAGTAAACATGATGCTGATTTTTTTCTGCTACATCAGTAACATATTTATTCATAATCTCGCATGGTCAAATGGCTGGTTAGACTTATTAGAGATTATTTTGGAATTGTGTGATGCAAAAGAAGTAAACTTGGCTGAATGATTTGTCTCAAACCCTATCACATGTTACCTGGTTAAGTGCTTTTGTATCATATGTTTGATTATCAGGCTTCCATCTGAACAACTCCTGACTTCTTCAAAAAATAATTTCTGAATGATGATATTTAGTATTAATTAGTATTAATAAGTGAATGGAAATAATTCTAAGAAAATGTTATTCCCAGAATAGACAGAAATTATTACTACTTCTCCAGTTGTACCTGAAATGTCCTCCTCTATTCAGCTGTACACCCCTTTGATCTGGACACCTGAGATCCCACCTGCTCCTAAGACTTTTACCTTCAGACAGTGGAAGAAAGTAATGGTGATTTCCTCCTGGTCACATTATAGACTTTACTTTTCAGTTTAACTTTGATAACATGGGAACCCATCTTATTTTCCAGAATAATTGTATGAGTTCTTTAAGAAGCCATGCCATTATTTAAGTTCATTTGAATACATACTGCATTATAGCTGGTAAGAGGTAGCTCTGAAATTGTGTTATTCAAGAAAACCAGTGAGCTATCGTCCATGGCCCAGCTTTCTTTATTGTACTAAATGATCATTAGAAGATGCATCATCAAACCAAACTATTTTCTTCAGCAGCATAAGTTTAAGCAAAGCTAGCAGGCATCTCTGATATTGGCAACTTGAAGAATACCTTTCACACCATTGAAGTGATGGAAGAATTGCTTATGTAGCAATCGTTTTATTTTATTTATATATATATATGCATGTGTGTGTTATGTGTTTATATAATATATATAGCTATCTTTGGTGAAAATTTCTGTCCCAAACCTTCTGTAGTAAATGTTCAAAAACAATTTGATGAAAGACCATCTACTATGTGCCAGATCTCTGTGTGGGATGCAAGACTTATAAAATATGGTTCCTGTTTGGGAGTATTGATGATGAGACTATATACTGAAGAAGGAAAAGGTGTTAGAGGTAGTAAATAAAGATAAAATATGCTGCATGAATGACCTCAAGGGTGACACTGTGACAAATAAGGATGACAGGGCAGGGGGGACTGCAGCGTGCTTACATTTCATGCATTCAAGGGCTAAGTAGAGAGTCTGAGACTGAACTGTTGGCTGCATTCCCAGTTGCCTACACTATAGGCCTCCTCCTCATGTTAATAACAATGGAAAATTCATATTTTATAAACTATAATCTATCTAGAGAGGGATTCAGAAAATATTTTAATAGGAGGCCAGTAATGAGATCCAAAGGGGATGGAATTACGTGATAAAGCACAGAGATTATGTTAAGTCTATGAGCTTGAGTGTTGAATGGGTACTACAGTCTCCCTCTATAAATAATTTTAGTTTGTGTGATAACCTAAATGTTCTTATAAATTTGCATTTTCCATGTGGTAGTCATCAGTGCATGGGAAACATAACAGGTTGTAGTGTATTATTTTGTGGTGACTTTTGTAAAAGCAGTTGTGTCCTAAAACTTTGTTGCTTTCCCTGACTTCTTTTGCTCCCAGTGAAGATCAAGTCACCACTTCAAGTGATTTGGATACATAGGAAGAATTCACTGGGGCTACCAGTGCTTGCAAGGTGGGAGGAGGAAGAGGAGCAGAAAGAATAACTATTGGGTACGAGGCTTGGTACCTGGGTGACAAAATAATCTGTATGTCAACCCGCCGTGACATGAGTTTACCTATGTGGCAGACCTGCACATGTACACCTGAAGCTAAAATAAAAGTAAAAAAAAAAAAAAAAAGAATTTACTATCGACGAGCGACAACTGGGATAAGGTGTGGGGCTAATGAACAAATCAATAGCAGACACAGCGGTATGTAATTCTACATGTATGATTTAGTTTAGAGTTATCAGTTAAAGTCTAGCTCATTGAAGATTTTAAAGTGGTATTAATTTGAGAAACTAGTAGATTATTTTAGCAAAAGTTCAAGCTGGGCATTTTGGGCTAATGACTTGGTAAATGGATTTGGGTGTCCTGAGTAAATAAGTAACATAACAAAAACTGTGTTTTGCCAGGTTGGCCAGGGAGTGCCACCTAGAACTTCTTGGACAAAAGGGAGAACACAGTCAGGGAAACCATTTCCTAGACTTGGAATCATTCCTCTTAATGTCTATTGTAGTGACCAAGCATGAGTTGGTGAGGACTTGGACTAAGGTGATAGCAAAGGGAATGGCAAGAAAGTGAAATAATTGCCAGAACCTCGTAACTTTAAGTATATGGATATATATTATAATGATCCTTAACATATGTTTAGTATTCACCTGAAAATTTGTGGATTTATTTCTATCTCATTTAATTTCAACCATTTTATAAAGCATGGGTACTAATATCATTACAAGTTAAGCAGTTTTTTTTTTTTTTTTTTTTTAAGATCACATAGTTACTAATTTTCAGAACCAGCACCCAAACCTTAGGTCTATCTGAACTCAAGCTATGTTGTAAAAGATACGGACATATCAAAGGCTAAAATAAAATGTAATGCTAATATTTCTAGATAGGAGACATATGCCCATGTGAAGTGGGGTTTAACATTGATCATTGGAATAGGTATAACACAATTTTCTTATTTTTTTCTAGTGCGACTTCATGATAGCATATCAGAAGAGGGCTTTCACTACTTGGTGTTTGATTTGTAAGTATATACTCTGTATTCATTATTTTTGCAATCTAATTGAGGACCGTTTTGAATTAATGATTTTTCTCATTGTACAGTCCAAATTACTGACTGCTACAATATTTTTTAATGTTCTTCAAGTAACAGTCAACTCTAATTCTTTTGAAAAGAGTATACTACTCAGCATTGTTTTATTTAAAATCTAAATTAACCTTAATTTGAATTAACCTTAACCTAAGTGAAATAATTATTTCTCTTTGTGTTGTCCATTGTGATGTTATGAGTGATTCTCAGTTCTATCTTGTAGCACAAAAAATGTTTGATGTGAGCAAAATTTTCCATTTAATTTTTAAGAGTATGTATAATTTATTGTCTTAATGTAAAAAGAAGACTCAAGGAAGAAACTTGGATTACCAAAATTGATTTAAACTAATCAAGACTTTTAAAGTGAGGCGCCGTCAGCAAGAATGAAGGGAAAATAATGACTCTTGGCAGGGATATAGTAAAACAGGCCACACGTATGGTTGGTAGGAGTTTAATAAGGACATACTTTCTGGAAATCAATTTGGTGCTACTGTGCTCATCAAAGGGAATAAAAATGTTTGTATCATTTGACTTGGACTTTGGCACAAAGTCCATGGAAAGTATACCCTAAATTCAGTTAAAATTTTATACTGAAAGATGTTCATTGCATCATCCTTTATAACGGGGGAGAAAAGAAAAGAAAGAAACTAACTTAAAGATCCAATTATAGAGAAATAGCTACATAATTATAGTATATTCATATAATGGACTACTGTCTAGCATTTTAATGTGATGCCACAGAGTTTTGGGAAAGATTTAAAAAATTATTTCACATAATATGAGTTTGAAGCTAGGTTAATACTAGGTTTGGTTAATTCAATACTTCAGTGATATCATTGAGAAACCATGTTCTTTCCATCTGTCTGTTTTTAGTAGTATGTGGGTTTGTCTTCATGTTTGAGTTCCCCTATGGTCTCAAGTTGACTGCCACATTTTCAGTTCTCACAGTGACTTCTAGAGGCAGAAAAAGGGGAATCAAAATTCTATTGCGTAAGTTTTTATTCATGGAGAAATCTTTCTCAATAGCCTCTCAGAAGATATCTGTTCAAGAATCCTTAATTAGAACTGCTTCTCAAGCCCACACTAAACCAGGTATTTGTTAAGGGAATGAAATTACAACTGGCATTGACAAATCATAATTTAGTCTGTAGATCTGGTGAGGGAACTGGCCTCCTCTGAATCATGTGATACCCAGTCCAGAACTAAATTGTGATTTTGTTATTAAGAAAGAATGGGAGTTTTATCTATTGGGTAGTGTCACACGTGTCCATATGAAGAGACCACCAAACAGGCTTTATGTGAACAATAACACTTTTTAGTCACCTAGGTGCAGGTGGACTGAATCCAAAAAAGGAATCAGCAAAGGGAGATGGGGTGGGGCAGTTTTATAGGATTTGGGTGGGTAGTGGAAAATTATAGTCAAAAGGGATTTTTCTCTTGTGGGCAGGGACAGAGGTTACAAGGTGCTCCCTGGGGAGCTTCTAATACTCATTGTCCAGGAGAAGGAATGTCACAGGGTCAATTGATCAGTTAGGGTGGGGCAGGAACAAATCACAATGGTGGAATATCATCAGTCAAGGAAGGCCCTGGCTATTTTTACTGCTATTTTCCTGCAGTTCCTCAGTTGCTCCAGGCCATCTTGATGCATACCTGCAGGCTTGGGCTCAGAGGCCCGACAGGTAGGCAGCCAAGCATATCTGCCATATTTAGAGACTAAAGCTCTACTTTTGCACAATTCCTAGTGCACAGGCTCCTCTCCACAGTCCCAGTTCATCCATGGCTTGCTCATGTGGCCGTAGTTTCACCTGGCTCTATGTTGTTCTAGTAGTCCTTCCTCTTCAGTCCTTTCCCAGCTCTTGTTTTTACTTTTTCCATTATCTTTTCTTCCTTTCCAATGTTTGAGCCCCTTCTTTTCTTGAGCTTTCTTTAGCCATTCTTTTAGGATAGGTATGCTAGCAACCAATTGTTAGTATTCCTTTTTTGAGCTTGTCTTGATTTCCCCTTTATTCCTGGATGATATTTTTGCCAGATATAAAATTCCAGGTGGAGAGTTCTTTCAATGTTGTGCCACTTCGTTCTGGATTCCTTGGTTTTTGATGAGACATCTTTGTCATTCTAATTGTTTTTCCCCTAAAGATAAGGTATTATTTCTCTCTGACCGCTTTAAGGTTTTTTGGTTTTTGTTTCTTTTTTGTTGTTGTCTTTGATTTTTAGGTTTGTCTATGATGTATCTTGCTTGGCTTGGATTTCTTGGAGTTTACTTATTTGGGGTTCACTTAGCCTCCTAAATGTTTACGTTTTTGTTTGGCAAATTTAGGAAACTTTTGGACATTGTTTCTTTGAATACCTTTTTAGCCCCACCTTCTTTCTCCCTTCCTTTTGGAACTCTGATGACTGAATGTTGGATCTTTTGTTAGTGTCTAAGAGGTCCCTGAGGCTTTTTGTTGTAGTTTTCCCCTAGTCTATTGTCTTTCTGTTGTTTAGTTTGGATAATTTATTATTGTTCTGTCTTCAAGTCTGATTGTCTAATTCTTTCCTCTGGTTTTTGTTGTTGTTGTTGTTGTTGTTTCTTTTCTGAGACAGAGTCTCACTGTGTCGCCCAGGCTGGAGTGCAGTGGCTCGCCTCCGCACACTGCAAGCTCCGCCTCCCAGGTTCAAGCGATTCTCCTGCCTCAGCCTTCTGAGTAGCTGGGGTTACAGGCGCCCGCCGCCACGCCCGGCTAATTTTTTTGTATTTTTAGTAGAGACGGGGTTTCACCATGTTGGTCAGGCTGGCTCCCAAAGTGCTGCCTCCCAAAGTGCCGGGATTACAGGCATGAGCCACTGTGCCCATACCATCCATTGAGTTTTTTATGTCAGTTATATTTTTCATTTCTGCAGTTTTCTTCTTTATAGTCTCTATTTCTTTGCCAAGATTCCCTTTTGTTTGTTTGTTTCAAGTGTGTTCATAAGTGCTCTCTGAAGCATTTTTTTTTTATTATGGCTGATTAAAAATCCATATCAGATAATTCTGACAGCATTGTTATCTTGGTGTTGCTGCCTGTTGATTATCTTCTCATTCAAATCGAGATTTTATTGGTTCTTGATACGATGAGTGATTTTTGGATTATATCCTGAACATTTGGGGTATTATTTTATAAGACTTTGGATTTCATTAACTATTCTCTTCAGCAGGCCTTCTCTTACCAGAATAAGCAGGTGCCATCTTATTACTGACTGGTGGGGGCTGTAGTCCAGGTTCCCCCCAAAGCCTCCACTGACATGCCTGGGTGGTGTTTCCTTACTACTGGGTGAGGTTATTGGAACACAGGATTTTTTTTTTTTTTTCTATATTTAGTGGGAGAAATACACCTACCATATATTTTTTAAAGCATCAGACCTGTTGTTATTTCTCAATAGATTTAATTTGTCAGATCTCCTTTGCTTTGCAGATCAAGGTATGGTATTGTAAACTGAGATATGTCCTTCATGCTGTGATGGATGTTGGAATAAAAAACACTTGTTAGTTCTCATTACTTAAGTAATAATATTCTGAAGTGAGTTTGATCACAACTCGGTCAGGGAGGAAACACTTTTTTCTATCCTTTTAGGTTCAGTGCCTGGGGCATGAGAATTAAACTAACAAGAGAGAGATTAACAAGAGACAAGGCATATAATTTTTATTAATATTTATCTGCACGGGAGTTCACAGAAAAGAAGTGAAGCTCAAGCAGTTAGGCTCAGGCTTTTATACCCCTTTAACAAAGGAAAGAGAATTTGGGCTTCAAGGGATAATAGAGAATTGACTTATGGAAAAGTGACTAGTAAATATATGAAGGAACTAATGGAAGATAAGGGCTATTTTAGTAAGATCTGTTTCGGCAAACTCATCTGCTGTCGACTCCCTGTCTTCTATGGTGAGTCAATTATCTCACTGGTGTTGGGGAAAGACAGCATCTTCCTTAAAGGGAAATTTATACCCTGCTTTTAGGTGGAAGGGCAGATAATTCTCTCTATATCTGTTGATTCTCACTTAGCTTTAGCTCAAAATAATCCTTATGCCAAAGTGGCATATTTGGGGGTGATATATTTTGATCTCCTTCTGCTGCAAGAAGCACTTCAGTGTTAGGTCAAAACCTTCTATGCCAGTTTTCCACAGTCATCAAGTTATTTGTATCTACATTTTAAAATTTATAGCTTCTGTATTCCTTATTAAATTAAGGGCATGATGAGAATCACATAGTTTATTTTTTCTTGTATCATTTTTTAGAAATTCGGCACAATAATTGGTGAAGAACATAAAGAAAGCAGTTCACATGAAAACACAGTAAGATTTTTAACTAAAGTGAATGATGTCTTTTAGCAATGATATTTGTTTGGGTTACTAATGTCTCTGAAACCAAAGTGAAGAAGGTGAAAGTTTACATACAAACCATAGGAACTTGAAATATGCTGCAATAGGCAACTGAACTTCTGCTTCTAGGATGAAGGGCTCAAATTCTTGCAATTGTTCTTTAGTATTTAAAATTTAAGAGGAGCATTATCAGCAGTTATCCTGAAAATGATCCACCAGTAAATGAGATTAATAAACTAGTTAAACACAATCCAATGAAGCATCCAGCATTAGAAAAATTGAAAAACAATGGTTAAAACTATACATTTTCAATGACTGAAAAGAAAGCATAACAGATATAAGCATCTAATTTCTCAAAATTATATGATCATTGCAGCAATAATCTATGAAAAGGAAAAGTAAGCAGCTTTAGAAAAATGCACATTTTAAATATAGTTCAGAAATATACATTGGTATCTTAAAGATATCAATGAAATACTCTTCAGGAAAATTAGAGCCACTTACTCAATGAGTTCCGAGATAAAATAACTACTTGAATTCCCAAAGAAGGAATATTCCTTGTGTTCCTCCTTTTGATGGTAGTTTTGGCAGTGTGGTACTTGTACGTATTATCTGTGGAATGTTAGCTATTCAGAATCTAATGGAAGTTCTATTTTTATAGGTGCATTGAGTCTTCTTCTAATGAAATGATTTTGCTTTCTAAAATCAAAACAAAGGAGAACATGAGTTCTATGGAAAATTTTCTTCTTTTTTTTTCTTTTTAAATTTTATTTTATTATAGAGATGAGGTCTTGCTATGTTGCCCAGGCTGGTCTCAAACTTCTGGTCTCAAGCTATCCTCCCTCCTCAGCCTCTCCAAGTGCTCAGACACAAGTCTGAGCTACCATGCCCAGCCTCTTCTTGCTATTTTCAATTTATATATTTTTGTTTAGATATCTAGCCATTTTTAACTATAAGGCATTAGTAGTCTCTTTTGCAGATAGACTCAGGAATGAGTTCAGGAAAGCCTTTTATGAAAGCAAAGTCATCTTCACAGCAAATAATAAACTGCCTTGATTTTTTTCAAATAATCCTTTCCGGAATTTGTGCGTAGCATGGTTTCTAGGAACACCTCAGCAGCTCTGGAGAACAAGGAGGGCTAAATTCATAGAGATGTGAATTTATCTAAGATAAGATAAGAAAGATAAGAGAAATGGAGCTAGATTGTAGTCCCCAAGGGAGAGGCCTTCAGGCAGAGACTTCGGCCTTCGGGCCTTAAGCAGATAAAGCAGATCACAGATCAAGTTCATTTCTAGGGCTGATGGTAAATAAGGCTTTAACATGGGCAGTCACTTGAGCATATGTATTGGCATTGAAAAATTGTTTTCTCTCTACCCGTTCTAGGTTCATTGGCTGGGACCCCAAATTAGACTGACAGGAGACAAATTAAGAAAAGAAAACCCAGAAGTTTATTAACCTGTGTATTATATGTTCACATGGAAGCACTCAGAGATGAGTAACTCAAAGGGGTCGTTAGAACTTCGGCTTATATATCATCTTAAAGGAACCATAAATTCTTAGATAAGAGACAAAACAAAGGAAAAGGACTTTGAGTCTATAGGAACAGCAAATTGTGTGAAGGTAAATAGATGAGGATCATTAATGACAGATAATGGCTAGTTGTAGTAAAATTTCTTATGCGGATTCCTCTGGTGCAGTCTCCAGGCTCAGGCTCTAGGTTGTCACTAACTTCTACTCTTCCTGGAGACAGGGCAGGAAAGAAAACTCGATAAATGTATGTCCTGCTTTTAGGTAAATAGAGGGAAAGCAAAGAGCTTTATCTGTATCTGCTTCTTCACAATTGCCTTCATCAAAAAATAATTTTTACAAGTGGCATACTTTGGAGTGACATATTTTATTAACCTTCATTAATATATTTCAGGAACTCTATGTCAGAGAAAGTCAGTATTATGTGTTTGTTGAGTGAATACTTGTTCAAGAGACCAAAAAAAAAAAAAAAAATTCAATAATTATGGTATAGTACAACGTTTGCCATGATACTGTTCTGTGTAGACAGCTTCAAACAAAGATGGACTTAGTTTAGAGATAGCTTAACTCAGTTAGAAGTCACTGAAGTAAGGTGTTGGGAGGAATAAAAAAAAGAACTAAAATATTGTAATCCCTTTGAAAATACTATATAGAACATAGCTGAGTCTATGAATTTTGTTTCAAGATCATAATTTGTATTTAAGAAGCAGGCTAGGCACAGTGGCCCACACCTGTAATCACAAGTGCTTTGGGAGGCTGAGGCAGGAGATCGCCTCAGGAGTTTAAGACCAGCCTGGGCAACATAGCAAGACTCTTGTTCTACAAAAAAATTTTAAAAATCAGTCTGTAGTGAGAGCAGATGCATGAAGTCCTAGCTACTAGGGTGGCTGAGGCGGAAAATCACTTGAGCCCAGAAGTTCAAGGCTGTAGCGAGCTGTGATCGTGCCACTGCACTCTAGGTGACAGAGCAAGAACCTGACTTTAAAAATGAAAAAAAAAAGAAGAAGAAGAAACAGTTAATCTACATAAAATACATGATATTTTAAATAGCACACCCTGATGCTATAAATATACTTATTTCTTGTTTGTTTTTGGAAAATGGAATTTTGTTTGAATCAAAACATCTGGGCTATTTTAAAATGAAATTTAATGTTCATTACAGTGAAAACCAATGAATCTAGAATTTTAGTATTTCTCATGTGGTAAAAATACTGGTTTCCCAGTAGTTATACTAAACAATTTTAGTGTTTTTTTTTTTTTCTCATGAAAAGATACATCCAAATAGTGTTTCTTTTATTGAAAAATTAATAAAACAATTAATGATTTTATTATATTTTTTAAGGAAGAACACTTTAAATGCTTATGACATTCTATCCTTTTAATAGAAAGGGATGCTTTGTCATATACTTTTGATTCTATTCTGAGTGGAAGGCAAAATACACGATTAACTTCTCTCTATTATGGTGCTCCACAGTGGCAAACTAAATCCTTCTACTCACGCATCATGTTTCCTTTATGTTGGTGAAAACTTTCCGTTTTTGTGGGATAAGATATAAACTTGTCTGCTGAAGACTGTTTAGTTACAACCTACAGAAGGAGGTAGGTTCTTTGTGATAAATACTATTTGATATCAGAATTTTTGTCAGGGATAATTGTCATAAATTCAAGAGGGCCTATTTCTATTTTATTTGTTCATCTTAGTAATTTTTATTCTTTGATGAGAATAAGGATTTCTTCTTAATATGTCTGTACCATCACTTTAATTCTGTGGCTTATGCTTGTAACCCCAACACTTCAGGAGGCCAGGGCAGGAGGATTGCTTAAGCCTAGGACTTAAAGATCAGCCTGGGTAACATAGTGAGTTCTCATCTCTACAAAAACATTTTTACAAAGTAGCTGGTGTGGTGGCATGCACCTGTAGTCCCAGCTACTTGAGAGGTTGAGGTAAGAGAATCACTTGAGCCCAGTTCATCAAGGCTACAGTGAGACAAGATTATGCCACTGCATCCTAGTTGACAGAGCAAGACCCTGTCTCCATTTAAAATAATAATGGTAATTATGATTATTATTGCCCTTTTTAATATAAATCTGGATTTTTTGGTGTTATATCACCTCCCACATTTATTATAATTCATCTTCATGAAGTTAGAGAAAATATTGTGGAATATAGGACTTTTGACTTTGACAATTCTTTTTAAACTTTTAATAAGCTTTATATTTTAGACCAATTTTAAGTTTACAGCAAAAATGAGTGGAAATACAGAAAGTTCCCATATACCCTTATCTCTACAAGTGCACAACCTCCTTTACTATCAAAATCCCCACACAACAGTAGTACATTAATTATAGTAGTACATTGTACTACTGTATAAACCTACTTTGGTAAATGATTATCACCTAGAGTCCATAATTTAAGCTAGGGTTCACTCTTGGTGTTTTACATTGTATGGGTTTTTTAAAATGTATAGTGTTCTGTAACCACAATTGTATGATCATGCAGAATAGTTGCATTACCCTAAAAATCTTCTGTCCTCTGCCTGTTCTGTCCTCCTTACCTCCTGACTTCTGGCAACCACTAAACTTTTACAGTCTCCATAGCTTTACCTTTTCCAGAATGTCATATAGCTGGAATCACACAGTATATAACTTTTTAGATTGATTTCTTTCACTTAGTAATAAAATCAGCCCTGAAACAACATGGGTTTGAACTGCACAGGTCCACTTATACATGGATTTTCTTCCATCTTTGCCACTCCTGAGATAGCAAGACCAACTTCTCCTCTTCCTCCTCCTCCTCTTCAGTTTTCTCAATGTGAAGATGATGAAGATGAAGACCTTTATGATGATCCACTTTCACTTAATGAGTGTCAATGTATTATCTCTTCCTTATGATTTTCTTAGTAACATTTTCTTTTCTTCAACTTACTTTATTTTAAGAATACAGTATATAATATGTGTAACATACAAAATATGTGTTTATCAACTCTGTTATCCTTCAGGCTTCCAGTCAACAGTAGGCTATTAGTAGTTAAATTTGTGGGGAATCAAAAGTTATGCAAGGGTTTCCAACTGTTGGGGAGTTGGTACTCCAACCCTCATGTTGTTCAAGAATCAACTGTACACATTTATGTTTCTTCTATTTATTTTTATGTCCTTATAGCTTATTTCCTTTTATCGTGGAATAATATTTCATTGTCTGGACATACCAGAGTTTATTGACTCACCCAGTGAAGGACATCTTGGCTGTTTTCAAATTTTGCCAATTATGAATAAAGCTGCTATAAACATCCATGTGTGGGTTTTTGCATGGACATAAGTTTTCAAATCCTTTGGGTAAATACCTAAATGTGCTGCTGATGAATCATGTTGTAAGTGTATATTTAGTTTTCTAAAACACTGCCAGTATTCTTAAGTGGCTATACTATTTTGCATTCACACCATCAATGAATGAGAGTTCCTGTTGCTCCATACTGTCTCCATAGCTTTACCTTTGTAAGAATTCTCACCAGCATTTGCTGTTATCAGTGCTCTTGATATTGGCCATTTTAATAGGTGTGTAGTGATATTCCATTGTTATAATTTGAAATTTCCTAATGACATACAATGATTAACGTCTTCTCATATGCTCACTTACCATCTGCATATCTTCTATGGTGAGGTATCTCTTCAGGTTTTTATCCATTTTTTATTTGATAGTTCATTTTTGTGTTAAGCTTTGAGAATTATTTGTATATTCCCAGCACTTCAAGAGGCTGAAGCGGTCAGATCACTTGAGTCAAGAGTTTTGAGACCAGCCTGGCCAACATGGTGAAACCCCATCTCTACTAAAAATATAAAAATTACCCAGTCATGGTGGTGCATGCTTGTAATCCCACCTACTCGAGAGGCTTGAACCTAGGAGGCAGAGGTTGCAGTGAGCCGAGATCACACCACTATACTCCAGCCTGGGTGACAGAGTGGCACTCCATCTCAAAACAAACAAACAAACAAGAGTTATTTGTATATTTTGGTTAACAAAAGCTTTATCAGATATGTGTTTTGGAAATATTTTCTTTAAGACTGTGGCTTATTCTCTCAACAGTGTCATTTGCAGAGTGGAAATGTTTAAGTTTAATGAAGTTTAGCTTATCAATTTGTTTCTTTCATGGATTATGTGTTTTGTCTTATATCTAAAAAGTCATCAGCATACCCAAGATCATCTAAATATTCTCCTGTGTTTTCTGGGAAGTTTTAGAGTTTTGTGTTTTACATAAAACATAGGTCTGTGATCTATTTTGAGTTAGTTTTGGGGAAGAGTGTAAGGTGTGTGTCTGGATTCATTTTTTTTAATGTGAGTATTCAGTTGTTTCAGCACCATTTTTTAAAGAATGATTTTTTTTTCCAGTGTATTGCCTTTGCTCTTTTATCAAAGATCAGTTGATTATACTTGTGTGAGTGTATTTCTGTACTCAAAGATCTGTTCTGTACCATTGATCTCTTTGTCTGTTCTTTTGCCAATAGCACAGTTTCTTGATTGCTGTAGCTTTATGGTAAGTCTCGATGTTGAGTAGTGTCAGTCTTCTATCTTTGTTCTTTTCCTTCTCTTGGCCATTCTGGGTCTTTTTTCTTTTCATATGAACTTTAAAATTGGTTAGTATTTATCAAAAAATAACTTGCTGAGATTTTGATTGGGATTTCATTGAATCTGTAGATCAGTTGTGTGTGTTCTGACTGCCCCCACTGACTGGCCATTCCCCCATTCTTTCTCCTTCCTCAGGCCTTCCTATTCCCTGAGACACAAAGATATTGAAATTAAACCAATAAATAACTTTTCACTGGCCTCTAAGTGCTCAAGTGAAAGGAAGGGTCACACATCTCTCATTTTAAATCAAAACCTAGAAGGAATTAAGGTTTGTGAGGAAGGGATATCAACAGCAGAAATATGCTGAAAGCTAGACCTGTGTACCAGTTAGCTGAGTTGTGAATGCAAAGGAAAAGTTCTTGAAGGAAATTGTGAATGCTGTTCCATTTAGCAAACAAATGATAAGACAGAAAAACAGCCTTATTGCTAATATGGAGAAAGCTTTATTGGTCCAGATAGATGATCAAACCAGTTATAACATTTCCTTAAGCCAAAGCCTGATCCAGAACAAGACCCTAGCTTTCTTCAATTCTTCGAAGGCTGAGAGAGGTGAGGAAGCTGCAGAAGAATAGAAGAAAGCTAGCAGAGGTTGTTACATGAGGTTTAAGGAAAGAAGCCTTCTCCATAACAAAAAAGTGCAATGTGAAGCAGCAAGTGCTGATGGTGAAGCCGCAGTAACTTATCCAGAAGATCTAGCTAAGATAAGTGATGAAGGTTTGTGCACTAAACAACAGATTTTCAATGTAGATGAAACAGTCTTCTATTAGAAGAAGATGCCATCTAGAACTTTCATAGCCTGAGACCAGAAGTTTTAAAGGACAGCTTTAAAGAACAGGTTAACTTTCTCATGAGGGATTAATGCATATGATGACTTTAAGAAGACGTGAATGCTCATTTACCTTCCAAAAATTCTGGGACCCTTAAGGTAGATGCTAAATCTACTCTGCCTGTACTCAATAAATGTAACAACAAAGTCTAGATGACAGCACATCTGTTTACATCATGGTTTACTGAATATTTTAAGCCTAGCATTGAGATCTACTGCCTGCGGGGGAGAAAAATGATTTCTTTCCAATATTACTGCACATCAACAATTGACCTAGTTGCTCAAGAGCTCTGACAGAGATGTACAAAGATATAATTGTTGTTTTCATGCCTACTAACACAACATCCATTCTGCAGCCTCTGGGTCAATAAGTCATATTGTCTTTCAAGTATTATTATTTAATTAATACATTTTGTAAGGCGATAGCTGCCTTAGATAGTCATTCCTCTGATTGATCTGAGCAAAGTAAATTGACCACCTTCTGGAAAGGATTTACCATTCTAGAAGCCATTTAAGAACATTACTTATTCATGAGAGGAGGTAAAAAAAATAACATTAGCAGGAGTTTGGAAGAAATTGATTCCATCTCTCATGGATGATTTTGAGATATTTGAGACCTCCAGTGGAGGATATAACTGCAGATGTGAAAATAGCATGAAGACTAGAACTGGAAGCAGAACCTGCAGATGTGACTGCATTGATGTAATCTCAGCATAAAACTTCCATGGATGAAGAGTTGCTTCTTATGAATAAGCAAATAAAGTGATATCTTGAGATGGAATCTACTCCTAGTGAAAATATTCTGAACGTTGTTGAATGACAACAAAGGACTTAGAATATTACATAAAGTTAACTGATAACACAGCAGCAGGGTTTGAGAGGATTGACTCCAGTTTTGAAAGAAGTTCTTCTATGGGAAAAATGCTATCAAACAGCATCACATGCTACAGAGAAACTTCCTGAAAAAAAGTCAATCAGTATGCAGCAAACTTAATTGTTGCCATATTTTAAGAACCTACAACCGACATGCTAGCCTTCAGCAGCCACTACCCCCATCAGTCAGCACCATCAACATTGAGGCAAGAACCTCCACCAGCAAAAAGGTTACAACTGACTAAAGTCTTAGATGATCATTAGTGTATTTAGCAGTAAAGTATTTTTAAATTATGGTATGTCACATTGTTTTTAGAGATGATGCTATTGCACATTTAATAGACCATGGTATAGTGCAAACATAACTTTATATGCACTGTAAAATAAAACTGTGACTCATTTTCTTGTAATATTTGCTTTATTGTGGTGGTGTGGAACCGAACCCACAATATCTCCTATACTACTTCATGGGTAGTATCAATATCCTATAATAACAAAATTACTCTTTGCTCCTGTCCCTTGTATCACTGCTATTGTTTATTTCACTTATACATAAATACACACACACACAAGCATACATAATTGAATAGTTATTATTACTTTGGACAAACTGTTACCTATTAGATCAATTTAGAATAACAAAAATAGTTTTTATTAGCTTCACTTATTCCTTCTTTGATGCTGTTTCTGTCTGTAGATCTGAGTTTCCGATCTTTGTAATTTTCCTTTTCCTGAAGAACTTTTAACATTTCTTGCAAGGCAAGTCTACAAATTCTTTTTGTTTGTCTGAGAAAGTATTAATTTTCTCACATTTGAAGGATAATCTCACAGAATATAGAATTCTAGGGTTTTTTGGTTTTGTTTTCTTCTTAACACTGTTTCATTCCACACTCTTCTTCCTTGCCTAGTTCCTGAGAATTCAGATGTATATTCTTTTTTTTTTATTATTATTATTATACTTTAAGTTCTAGGGTACATGTGCATAACGTGCAGGTTTGTTACATATGTATATTTGTGCCATGTTGGTGTGCTGCACCCATCAACTCGTCAGCACCCATCAATTCATCATTTATATCATGTATAACTCCCCAATGCAATCTCTCCCCCCTCCCCCCTCCCCATGATAGGCCCCAGTGTGTGATGTTCCCCTTCCCGAGTCCAAGTGATCTCATTGTTCAGTTCCCACCTATGAGTGAGAACATGCGGTGTTCTGTCAGATGTATATTCTTATCTTTACAAAGATAAGAATTACTTTTTCTTTGTGTGTGTGTTTTTTTTTTTTTTTTTTTTTTTTTTTTTTTTCAAAAAAAAAAA
>NW_016803664.1:6756244-6764895 GCF_001698545.2 Rhinopithecus bieti | reverse complement strand
TTTTTTTTTTTTTTTTTTTTTTTTTTTTTTTTTTTTTTTTTTTTTTTGATGTTTGAATGTGGTATGCCTAGGGATTGTTTTTTAGTATTTATCATACTTTGTGTTCTCTGAATTTCCTGGATCTGAGGAAACTGTCAAACTGTTATTGCTGTCTCATAATAATTTTTCAGGAAGTTATCAGTCATTATTGCTTTAAATGTTGTTACTATTTCTTTCTTCTCCTTCCACTATTCCCATTACACAAATTACACATATTTACACCTTTTGTCATTGTCCCACAATCTAAGTTGTCTTGGATATTCTTTGCTTTCTATCGGTCTTTTTCTTTGCTCTTCAGTATTAGAAGTTTTTTCTATTGTCATATCCTCAGGCTTGCAGATTCTTTCCTCAGCCCTGTCTAGTCTACTAATGAGCCTATCAAAGACATTCTCCATTTTTCTGTTATAGTGTTTTTGATGGTCAAGCTAGCATTTCTGTTGGATTCTTTCTTGGAATATTCATCTCTCTGTTTACATCATCCACCTGTTCTTGCATGGTGTCTACTTTTTCCATTAAAGCCCTTAATATATGATTCACAGTTTTAAAATATATCTGGTCTGATCATTCCCACATATTTGTCATATCTGTCTCTGGTTCTGATACTTTTTTAGTCTCTTCAAACTGTGTTTTTGCCCTTTAGTATGCCTTGTAATTTATTGAAAGGTGGGCATGATATACTAGGTGATATGGTTTGGATCTGTGTCCCCAGCAGATCTCATGTTGAATAGTAATTCCCAGTGTTGGAGGTGGGGCCTGGTGGGAGGTGATTAGATCATGGGATTGGATTTCTCATGAATGGTTTAGCACCATCTTCTTGGTACTGTCCTCATGATAGGGAGTGAGTTCTCATGAGATCTGGTCACTTAAATGTGTGTGGCCTTCCTCCTCCTCTCTCTTGCTCCTGCTTTCACCATGTGAAGTGCCTGTTTCTGCTTTGCTCTCTGCCATGAGTAAAAGCTCCCTGAGGTCTCCCCAGAAGCAAATGCTGCCATACTTCCTATGCAACCTGAAGAAGAGCCAATTAAGCTTCTTATAAATTACCCAGTCTCAGGTTTTTCTTTATGGCAATGCAAGAATGACTAATACACTAGGTTAGGAATTAAAAAAAAGCACAACTCTGGTAAATAAGCCTTCTATAACATAGCAGTAAGTTATGGGGAAAGAGGAAGCATTCCATAGTCCTATATTAAGATCTCAGTCTTTTTGAGAGCTGACCACGTGCTAGCAGCCCTCACTCTCCTCGGCCTCGGCATCCACTCTGGTGGCGCTTGAGGAGCCCTTCAGCGCGCCACTTCACCCGGGAGCCCCTCTCTGAGCTGGCCAAAGCCGGAGCCTGTTCCCTCTGCTTGCGGGGAGGCGCGGGCGGGAACCGGGGCTGCGCGCGGCGCCCACAGTCCAGCTCCAGTTCCGGCGGGCGCGGGCTCGACAGGCCACGCACTCCTGAGCAGCTGGCTGGTGCCGCTGGCCTAGGGCAGTAAGGGGCTTAGCACCCAGGCCAGCAGCTGCCTAGGTGTGCCGGGTCCCCCAGCAGTGCCGGCCCGCCAGCGGTTCTCGCGGAGCCTCAGCTGCCTCCCCACGGGGCAGGGCTCGGGACCTGCAGCCCGCCATGTCCCAACCCCCACCCCCGCCGTGGTGGGCTTTCGCCGGCCGAGCCTTCCTGACGAGCCCAGAGCTGCTCCCTGCTCTGCCGCACTGGGTCCCATCAACCACCCAAGAGCTGAGGAATGGCAGGCAGCTCTGCCTGCACCCAGGTGCGGGACCCACTAGGTGAAACCAGCAGGGCTCCTGTTCTAGTGGGGATTGGAGAACCTTTATGTCTATCTAAGGGATCATAAACGCACCAATGAGCACTCTGTGTCTAGTTCAGGGTTTGTAAATACACCAATTAGTACTCTGTATCTAGCTAACCTAGTGGGGAACTTGGAGAACCTTTATGTCTAGCTCAGGGATTGTAAAGGCACCAATCAGCACTCTGTGTCTAGCTCAGGGATTGTAAATGCAACAATCAGCACTCAGCACTCTGTGAAAACGGACCAATCAGCTCTCTGTAAAATGGACCAATCAGCAGGATGTGGGTGGGGTCCAATAAGGGAATAAAAACAGGCTGCCGGAGCCAGCAGTGGCAACCTGGTCGGATCTGTTTTCATACTGTGGAAGCTTTGTTCTTTCGCACTTTACAATAAATCTTGCTGCTGCTCACTCTTTGGGTCCACACCGCCTTTATGAGCTGTAACACTCACCATGAAGGTCTGCAGCTTCACTCCTGAAGCCAGCCAGACCATGAATCCACTGGGAAGAAGGAACAACTCCAGACGCACCACCTTTGAGAGCTATACCACTCACTGCCAAGGTCTGCAACTTCACTCCTGTCAGTGAGACCACGAACCCACCAGAAGGAAGAAACTGCAGGCACATCTGAACATCTGAAGGAACACACTCCAGACTACCATCTTTAAGAACTGTAACACTCACCGTAAGGGTCTGTGACTACATTCTTGAAGTCAGCAAGACCAAGAACCCACCAATTCCGGACACATTTTCATGAGCCTGTACCTTTAGACTGTGATCTACATTGGTGCTCAAGGGTACAGAAAAGTTGGGGATTTCTATTTCCCTAGGTTTGTTAGACTCAAATAAAACCCCAGCAGGTTGGGCTCTACTAAACTAGTTTTTCCGAGGGCAGACCTTGTTAAGACAAACAGCACTCTCTGCCATATTTCAAAGTTGTTTCTTTTCTCCTCCTTCTGCCAGAAGCAGAAAGAGATTTTTCCTCTGGTATTCACTGTGAGGCTCTGATACAGCTCTTGGAAGTAAAACTCACAAAAGTGTGGATATCCTCTTAAGACTGGGTCCCCTTAAAGTTTTTATCTTTCAGGCTTGTTCACACTGAGCCTTCAGCAATTCATCAGTTAAAGTATATGTTTTCTTACCTCATGATGGTTCTGAGGAGGTTTCTGCTCATGGTTTTCTGCTCTGATAAATTGTGACACTATGCTATCCTGTCTTACTCTAATTTTAGGGGCAGCAGTTTGTACTATAACTGTGCTTCTATGGAAGATCTAAGAAGAATGTTAATTTGTCGGTTTGTTCAGTGATTTACTTATTCTAATTACAGAGTGATGGATTTCTAAGCTGCTTACACACCATACCAGAAACCAAAAGTCCTCACAGTGCTTTATTTAAAATGTTAAATTTAGTCTGGGCACAGTGGCTCACACCTGTAATCCCAGCACTTTGGGAGGCCAAGGTAGGCCGATCACTTGATGCCAGGAGTTGGAGACCAGCCTGGCCAAGACGACAAAACCCAATCTCTATTAAAAATACAAAAATTAGCCAGGCATGGTGGCATCCACCTGTAATCCCAACTACTCGGGAAGCTGAGACAGGAGAGTCACTTGAAGCCGGGAAGCAGAGGCTGCAGTAAGCTGAGATCATGCCACTGCACTCCAGCCTGGGCGACAGAGCAAGAGACTCTGTCTTAAATAAATAAATAAAATGTCAAATTTTATAAAAATACAGTTTAAACTACTAAATGGTTTGGATTTGAAAATATAAGCAAGGCATAATAATTCATTAGCTGGAGGTCAGAACTCAAGACTAGAAATTTACATTTTTAAGGCATATGTAAGATTATTAGCTTGACCTGTTTCTTATATATTGTAGAGTAGGCAAGACTGATAAAAATAAGCAGTTTGATATTACTCAGAAAAAAAAACCAACCCAAAACTTTAAAAAAAAAATACTCCATTGGAATTTGATGTTGAGGCATTCAAGGGATTTACTACCTCGTTTGTTTAACTAGATTTTGAAAGCATAATTTTCTCAAAAAGTTAATTAAATGTAAAATCATGGATGCTTATTAAATTGGCACCTTCTTAAGTAAATTCTTTTCAGCTTCTGGGTCAGATGGTTCTCCTTGAGAAAGGCTAGAATTGCTGTATTCAGTATTAATTGTCATTTTGGAGACAGTATCTGTGGACTGTCAGTGACATTTTGCTATGAAAGTGAATCTGGAAAAGTTACCATTTAAAACATGTTAGGCTAAGTTTAGCAGTCAGCTTCTTCAGTATGTGATGATATTTTCTGCCATGCACTCATCCATTTCATCTCCCAGCCTGGATTTTGCAGACAGGAAGCCCAACTCCCACTTAATCCCTGCTTACTTTTCACTTCTACTTGAGATACCCAAACTTGTCAGGTTCTGCTGTTGGCTTGCAGTTAACCACAACCACCAACCCCCTCAGCTTTGGTACTTTAAACATTCTCTGCAAATAGATTTGCTATTATAATACATTCATTCAATGAATACTTATTAAGTACTAATTATATACAGAGAACATGCTAAATACTAGAGCTAAACCCACGAATAAGACAAATCTGCCCACAAGAAGCTTACAACCAAGTAGAGACAAGAAACAATGAACTATGGTGAGCCCTAAGACAAGGTGAGCTCCCAGAAGGAAATGGTGCCTAATGAGCTGAGGAATGGGAAGACCCAGAAGACTCTACACTGAGTAGAATTTACTTAGTCACAGATTCTAGCTCCTCCCTGCAATGCCAAGAAGAACAACATGTGCAAAGGCCCAGAGAAGAGAGATGTGAAAAATTGTAGAAATGTAGAGTTTAGTATGGATGAGCTATTACATTTTAGGGTGAAAGGAGAACATAGTAAGGCTCTGAGAACTGAAGAAATCAGCTGGGAGTAATTTTCAAAGCAACTTCCAGTTTTATCCTTGCATTAAAATGTGATCCTGATTTTTTACAATAAGAGTTAAGGGAAGTGGCCTGATGGGGTACACATGTAGAGAAATCATTCTAGCTACAAGTTGGAGAATATTGGCACCCTAGTGAGAGATGCTAGTTTTTGAAACTAAGCAGTGCAGTGGGAATGAATGAAAGTGGAAAGTTTAGAGAGTAATTAAAGTGGTAAAAGTAACAGATATGATGATTAATGGGATCTGAACCTCTTCTGTTGAAGTCTTCTGTCTGTTTAGAACATTTAATTTCTAAATAACTACAATAATCTGATTAGAGAAAAGAAGACTTTATCTCTCATGATGGTTTGACTAGCTGATAGCTGTGTCATTGACAACAGTTAACGCAGTGACATTGTGTTAACAGACATTAGGAGACTCGGAAATAGGTACTCGTTCCCTTTTTTTTTTTAATTTTGACTATGTGAATAAAATAAGTAAAACTTCTAAAATAGGAAAGATAATGGCAAT
Organism: Rhinopithecus bieti; assembly: GCF_001698545.2. NCBI lineage: Eukaryota > Metazoa > Chordata > Mammalia > Primates > Cercopithecidae > Rhinopithecus > Rhinopithecus bieti. Next base: position 6,759,631 of record NW_016803664.1, on the reverse strand, counting down.
AGGTCCCAGGAAACTATGTGACTTGACAAACAAGCAGATTTTGAGAGAAGACCTTCCTTCCCTTTACTAACTAAAGCAAGGATGTAAACAGCACTAAAACATACCAGGCACTCAACAAACATCTGTTGAATTATTGACTTAGTAATTGTTGAATATTGACTTATTATTTCACATTTTAAATAAATCAAAAAGTAGAAGCAATTATTGAGCATACATCAGCTGAAATTTCATATATTCATTATTGATGTATATGTGTATTTTACCTAATATACACTCATGTTGTGTGATGTGTGTCAGTTCTGTGAGGTAGTGAGGGCAAAGATCTAACTGAGCAGAGTTATTCTGTCCCAGTTATTTTAAGTAAGACATTACTTTTGTTTTAAGGAATATTTGAAAGAGAAATACTAATTTTATTTTTCATAAATGCTTTTGAAGTTTATAAGTTTTTAATTACAAATCAGTAACCTAAAATTAATCAGAATTTTATTGGAAGGCTCAAAAAAAACTTTCAACATAGAACTAGAAGAAAATTATAATTTATGATCACATTCATCTTTCTTCTTTACTGTTTTCGTGTAGTGTAGATGTGTTAATGAAAAGTTTTATGCATAGGAAATTGACTATCTTGAATCATGATTATCCATTGACTTTCACTGTAATTTCTTATATTTCTTGTTAAAATGGAGGATGGGGAGTCAGATTTTAGAATTTTTTTTTTAAAGGAGTTCTGTCATTCACCTAAATAACATACTTTTTTCATTTATGCTTGATATATTTCCATTTAATTGCCTGATGTTTCTCTTAGCAAGAAATCAAACCAATGTACTATCAAGTTAACCTGTCTGTCTTCCCTATCAGATAGGTCTCTATCTATATTTGTTTTCTCAGTGTCTTGCTCAGTTCCTGGAACTAGAAAATGCTCAATAAATATTTGTTGAGCCAAAGTGAATGTTTAAGATTCTACATTCATTTATCCATTCACTTACTCATTCAACAAATACATTTGCTGTTTTTTATGTAGTTGGTACAGTGCTGGTCCCTGAAGCCCAAAATGAGTGGATTTTGTGCCTCTCTTCAAGATATTTTAAGTCTTTTGAATATTCATTTAACCTTAATAACATACATATGTTCAAAATATCATAGAGGTAGTTTGGCCATACCATAGAGGTAATTTCCTTCCACCCTTTTATATCTTCTTTGCGGGTTCTTCCTCATCTCCCAGACATTTAAATGTTGGAGTACAAGGGCTTAGTCCTTGGGCGTTATGCATTTTCCACTTATATTTGCTTCTTAAGCATCTCATCCAGTATCATGGCTTTAAATTATTCCATCTCTAAGCTAATGATATCCAAATTTAAACTGCTACTGAGACCTCTACCCAAACTCCAGACTTGCACATTCTGTTGCCTACTCACTATCTCTACTTGCATGTCTAATTGGCATCTCAAATTTAAGATATCTAAAACAGTTCTCCTTGTCTCTCTAAGGTCAAACTTGCTCCTCTTAGTGGCAACTCCATCTTTTCAGGCACACAGTCCAAAAACCTTAGAGTAATTACTGACTCATTGTGCATTATAAGTTTTTAATTACAAATCAGTAACCTAAAATTAATCAGAATTTTTATTGGAAGGCTCAAAAAAAACTTTCAACATAGAACTGGAAGAAAATTATAATTTATGATCACATTCATCTTTCTTCTTTACTGTTTTCGTGTAGTGTAGATGTGTTAATGAAAAGTTTTATGCATAGGAAATTGACTATCTTGAATCATGATTATCCATTGACTTTCACTGTAATTTCTTATATTTCTTGTTAAAATGGAGGATGGGGAGTCAGATTTTAGAATTTTTTTTTTAAAGGAGTTCTGTCATTCACCTAAATAACATACTTTTTTCATTTATGCTTGATATATTTCCATTTAATTGCCTGATGTTTCTCTTAGCAAGAAATCAAACCAATGTACTATCAAGTTAACCTGTCTGTCTTCCCTATCAGATAGGTCTCTATCTATATTTGTTTTCTCAGTGTCTTGCTCAGTTCCTGGAACTAGAAAATGCTCAATAAATATTTGTTGAGCCAAAGTGAATGTTTAAGATTCTACATTCATTTATCCATTCACTTACTCATTCAACAAATACATTTGCTGTTTTTTATGTAGTTGGTACAGTGCTGGTCCCTGAAGCCCAAAATGAGTGGATTTTGTGCCTCTCTTCAAGATATTTTAAGTCTTTTGAATATTCATTTAACCTTAATAACATACATATGTTCAAAATATCATAGAGGTAGTTTGGCCATACCATAGAGGTAATTTCCTTCCACCCTTTTATATCTTCTTTGCGGGTTCTTCCTCATCTCCCAGACATTTAAATGTTGGAGTACAAGGGCTTAGTCCTTGGGCGTTATGCATTTTCCACTTATATTTGCTTCTTAAGCATCTCATCCAGTATCATGGCTTTAAATTATTCCATCTCTAAGCTAATGATATCCAAATTTAAACTGCTACTGAGACCTCTACCCAAACTCCAGACTTGCACATTCTGTTGCCTACTCACTATCTCTACTTGCATGTCTAATTGGCATCTCAAATTTAAGATATCTAAAACAGTTCTCCTTGTCTCTCTAAGGTCAAACTTGCTCCTCTTAGTGGCAACTCCATCTTTTCAGGCACACAGTCCAAAAACCTTAGAGTAATTACTGACTCATTGTGCACTTCTCTTACTTACCATGTTTGACTCATCAGCAACTCCTATTAGATTCAAAATACATTCAGAAACTGCAGCTCCATCCATACTGCCTTTCTTATAGCCTGGTGCATGCTAGGCATATCCCAACTTCAAGACATTTGTACTTCTTGAATCTAATATATTCAGAACTGGAATCTGTCAGAACTTGAATGTATCTTGAATCTCCACAGCACCCCCTTGGCCAAAACCATTGTCATCGCTTGCCTGGATCACTGTAAAAGTGTCCTAACTATGGCCGGGCGCGGTGGCTCAAGCCTGTAATCCCAGCACTTTGGGAGGCCAAGACGGGCGGATCACGAGGTCAGGAGATCGAGACCATCCTGGCTAACACGGTGAAACCCCGTCTCTACTAAAAAATACAAAAAACTAGCCGGGCGAGGTGGCGGGAGCCTGTAGTCCCAGCTACTCGGGAGGCCGAGGCAGGAGAATAGCATAAACCCGGGAGGCGGAGCTTGCAGTGAGCTGAGATCCGGCCACTGCACTCCAGCCTGGGAGATAGAGCGAGACTCCGTCTCAAAAAAAAAAAAAAAAAAAAAAAAGTGTCCTAACTAGTTTTCCTCTTTCTACCCTCACCTTCATGTAGTCTACTCTCAACATAGTAGCCAGAGAGATCCTATCAAATTCCAAGAGCATGCACTCCTCT
>NW_016803664.1:6738358-6756059 GCF_001698545.2 Rhinopithecus bieti | reverse complement strand
AAAAAAAAAAAAAAAAAAAAAAAAGTGTCCTAACTAGTTTTCCTCTTTCTACCCTCACCTTCATGTAGTCTACTCTCAACATAGTAGCCAGAGAGATCCTATCAAATTCCAAGAGCATGCCACTCCTCTGCTCAAAACACTCCATTACCACGTTGCCTACTACTCTCCTTCTGACCCACTCAGTCCCAGCCACACTGCCTGCCTCACAGCCTGGGACATGCTAGGCATATTGCAGCTCAAGGTATTTACACTTCCTCTTTCCTTGGCTCTGAGTGTTCCTCTCCCAGAAATCTGCATGGTCTCCCCAGCTCTCCTCTCAGACGTGGCTCACAGAGGCCTTCCCTGCCCACCCAATCTAAAAGTTGATCTGCTTTCTCCACCAACTTTTCTTAATTCCTCCCTTGTTTTTTTTTTTTTTTTTTCTTTTTTGACAATTATCACTATTAAATTACCATGAATTAATTTATCTGGTTAATTTTCTATATTACCAACTATAATGTAAGCTCCATTAATGCAGGGACTTTTTTCTCTTTTTATCACTATTATCCCCAGTGCCTAGATGTCATAGCAGATGTTCAATAAATACTTTTGCAGAAGAGCACATGAAAAAACTTCTGGGAAGAATACAGTATTGTTTTGCAAAGGGTTTAGAGAGTTGTAAGTGAATGTTATAGGTTTTCTTTCATCTACTTGCTACTTTGGTTACATAATGGTGCCTCAGTGCCAACTATTGCCTAAGTAATAGTTAATTAGTATGCTCAGAATCATAGAAATTGATTTTTGGTCAGTACTAAAATTAGAGATTTGGTTTAGCCAAATTTCTACTTGTGAGCAAAATGGGACATCATGATACGTTTTAAGAAATGAAAACAGTTGTGCCTGAATGGTCTAGAGGTAATGTTGTCTCACATGGTATTTATGATGTACTTAAATTGAAATGCTGATTTTTGTTTTTTGTTATGATGCTTAATGATTTGAAGTATCAGTATGTACCATTTACCTTGTCTTTTTCTTAGAAACATTTGGCTACTTAGTTTTAGCCCACAAGTAAAGTAGGAGATTCAATTACCTGGGGAGCCTGATACTAATGGCTATAATTATTTAAGCAATTGAAATCATTCCTGTCATTTTCTTTCTCAAACCCACAAGGTGCTGAGGCTGAAACATGCAATGTATATACATGGCTTAATATGTTTTTTCAGTGGTTGCATTCTTCATTGGAGTCCCTGGAAAGAAAGACTCTTTTGTTTGGTTTTTTTAATCTCTTATTTTGGAATCTGAAAACTATTCAACCCTTTCCAGAAATGTTGACCCAAATGGGGCATTTTCATGGACAGAAAGAAATATTTTCTGCCTGCTCTTGCTTGAACAAAGAAACCTACTGATCTGGATGACAACATCAACATATTTGACTTCTTGTCCTAGTATTATTGATGATACAGACTTTTTTGAAGGGCATGCCTAGCTGATAATTGTGAAGCCCAAAACACTTGGGGACTATAACTAGAGTATACTGATGATCCACAGCCTCATGCCATAGAAATTGCAATATTTAGACCCTTAAAATTTAGACCCAGAGTTTGGCAAAACTTTATAACTAACTGTTACTAATAGTCTGGAGAAGGAAGAACACTTTCCATACACACTTAGATTTAAAGCATTGTTTCTGTAACTTTGTGTTTCAATATTAACTACTTCTCAGTGCAACTATTTCTCAAAGCAACCTCAATCCTTCAGCTCTCTTTAGTTGTTAAGATAATTTCTTCCTAAAGAAAGCAAAAAATAAGAGTAAAGACCCTGCTTTTCCTTTTGAGTGTTACAGTGTGAAAGAGAGTTTTAGAGACTGGGGTGTTGTCTCTGCTGAAAAACCTAAACTATGTGAATAAAACCTAAGAATAAAAAGCCATATTCACAAATGAAATTTACCTCAGATGCATGTTACGGAATTGCCTTTATCAGCATGTGAAATTATTTGAAAGTCATTTTGTTTTTGTAAAGGAGTGTCTGGCCTTAATAAGAGTGAACATTTGTTAAGCACTTACCATGAACTCCTCCTTCTCAAACTGACAAGCATATACACATTGTCTCATTGACAATAACTTCGTAAGGTATATAGTACTATTCTATTTCTTCTTTACAGATGAAATTGAGGGAGGAAAGTTTATTTGCTTTACCTAAGGTCACGGAGTAAGTGGCTGTGCTAGGATTAAAACTTAGATTTGCGTGACACTGGTAATAGTGCTATGAACAACTGTAAAATATTGCTTTATATTTACTCTTTAGCAGAACGTAGATGATGAGGTATTATGTGCTTGCATTTAGTTTTGAATTGTTTGTTTTTATCGCTTTCCTTAAAACAAAAGTTAACAAGAGACTTTCTGAAGTCGTATTTTTTATTCAAACTATCTCTTGTATTCCTTCCTTCTTCCATGGCCCTGTTCTTTTACCTGCATGCCCTGAACATGGAGCTAACAGAACACTAATTTTGTCTGTTTATTACTATAACCAGCAAATGTTCATAGATAGCGGCTTTTCCGTAAGCTTCTGGATATTATAGGCCCTCAATCAATAGTACTGGGGTGGGTTTGTTTCTTAAATACAGAGATAAAGCCTAGGTTTATGAGAGTTGGTTCTATTTGGACCAAAGCATGATCAGAAGGTGTTCTGGTAACAGAATTGAGCTGAGCCTCACATCCTAGGTTGTTCCATTGAGAAAAGAAGTGTGAACAAAACCTTTGTAGCTAGAATCACATGGATTGATTTGGGGGGTGTTTTGCTGAAAAGTGGTTGACAATAACATGTAAAAGTTAGTGCATTCTTCAGGACTCTTTATATTGCAAGGGGCAGCAATCCAAAATAGCTTTGGCCAAAAAGTTAACTTATTTCCTCAAATAATTGAAAAAAATGTGTAAGTTGACGTGGTTTCAAATGTTGCTCAATGGTGGCACAAGTTCAGCTGTTCCCAAGTCTTCTTTTCTACTTTATTGTCAGGCACATTTACCCAATGGTGAGCTCCAGCAGTTCCAGGCTTACATCATTCTCACAGCAACAAGTTTCATTGCAAGGATAGACTTTTGCCAGTTAATTCGAACAACTCTATGAAAATTGAGTTGTATAGTTCATCCTTGAACAAATTGCTCTGACCAAGGGAATTACATGCTAGCTTGTGGAGCTGGAAACAGGTGGTTGTCAAACCAGTACAGGACACATGGACCAAGAGTAGGAGACTAGTTTACTAAAGGAAAAAAAGTGAAACAGAAAACAAATAAACAAAAAAACCACATAGGTCCACTACAGTCCGACAAAAAGAAGAGGCAGCCAGGATTCAAGCCAGGAGCAAAATTTCCTTTGAAGGAAATGAAACAGTGTGGCCAAAAGTGGGTAGTCTAGGTGAATAGCAACAAGGCATATACGTGCCAGTTAAAGCTCTTTTCTTAAACACAATTACTTCCAGTTTAATACTGGAAGCAATACTTAAGTTATCTTTACAAAACTGGAACTGCATTTTCAAAAAGTGCTTTTATTTTTTAGCACAAAGTTCTGTATACTAATCTGTACTATATGCTATCTATACTATATGATATACTATATATATACACACTAACCTATACCATATATACTAATCTATACTATATGCTCATCTCTACTCTACTATATACTAGTCTATACTGTAAGTTTGCATATTTAATTCAGTCATTATCAGAGAAACAGTTTTCCTCAGATCATATGGCTTTCTGATTCAAAAGGTTAAAAAGGGATAAAGATGCATAAAGTAGCATACACAGTTTTTGTTGTTGCTGATGTTGTTGTTGTTTTTGTTGTTGTTTTTGACACAGAGTCTCTCACTGTCGCCCAGCATGGAGTGCAGTGGCTGGATCTTAGCTCACTGCAAGCTCCGCCTCCGGGGTTCATGACATTCTCCTGCCTCAGCCTCCTGAGCAGCTGGGACTACAGGCGCCCACTACCACCCCAGGCTAATTTTTTTTTTTTTTTTTTTTTTGTATTTTTAGTAGAGATGGGGTTTCACCATGTTAACCAGGATGGTCTCAATCTCCTGACCTTGTGATCCGCCCACCTCGGCCTCCCAAAGTACTGGAATTACAGGCATGAGCCACCACGCCCGGCCAGCATACATACACAGTTTTATGAAATCAGATAACATCTGTGAATTACCCTGTGTATACAAAATACATGTGTATACAAATATGTGCGTGCATATATACACACATGTGTATATATACACATATGTGTATGCATGTATGTTTGTGTCCGTGTACGCACATGAGGCTGGGGAAGGACAACTAGTGAAGTCTAGGGGAAAAAAATCACTTTAGAGGTTCAACTGCAAATCTGAAATTCCTCACATTGATTATATTAAAATATTGTCTTTTTTGTTAATTAATTCATTAAGTACTCTTTGCTGAATTTGAAATTCAAATGATGCCTGGTCTTATTTTATCTATAGATAATTTAATGCACAGAGATAAAAATTTTAACCTGTTTTCTCTCCTCTCATCTAGTGGAAAAACTGTGGAGACTATTAATTAAGGAATTGAACACATTATGTTTATCTACCAGCTACTAAAAATAAGCTGAGAAGTCTCTAGTTACATTTGGACCAAAGTGAGATGATGAGAAAGGACAGCAAGCTGGTGTGGGACCCGGATAAACAGCAGGGGAGAGTGACTCAGCCCTCTGGTTCCCAGCTTCAGCAGGGTTCTGTGAATATGAGTGAGCCCTTCAGTTTTTTAATGGGTCATTAGGCAGAAATACATAAAGAACTAGAAAACTTTTTTTTTCTTAAGATAAAAGATAGGCATCATGAATATCCTTTATTTTTGTTGCTTTGCTATTGTGTTCTTTTGGAAACCACCACAATTTAACTGCAGGGCCAACCTTTCCTCATTATATGTAGCCTGGTGGGTCTGCCCCAGGTATCTTTTTCTCCCTTATCTAAGGGGTGAGCATAAAACCTGAATTAAGCTTTTGAGGTGCACCCCCTTCTCTGGAATTTGTAACCTGAGCCAAATAATTTAAGGACTGAAAATAGGAGTGAACTGACTGGTGGAGATGCCTGAAAGAGACACATCTGTTCCTACCACCTGAAACCAGGAAGCCTCTCTGGTTCATGATTGCTAAGCCTGCTTCCTCAGGCCTACCTTTTGTTTTGTGAGCTACCGCATAGCCTTCCAAGAAACCCCTCTTCTTCCTGCATAAATCAAGAAGGCCTACCTCTCCTGTGTTCTCTCTCCTCATCATCGGGGTGAAGAGAGAAGCTCAGGAACATCTCCAGCTCCCATGCTTCATATTCTACAACTCACACAGCCTTCGGGCTTTGAACCCATTTGGGCTCACTTAATTATCCCTTTTTTATTTTTGCTTATGGTAATCACCCCAAGAATTCTCACACTTTGAGGTCACTCTCCATCTCCCACATTATACTCCCCATAGATTCTTGTACAACGTAACTCTAATGCTGAAAACATGAGATCCCAGAACTCATGTCCATTCAGTGCAGCAACTATTGGCCCACATTTGGTAGATAAGAAACACCTTTTACTGACAATGGAAAGATTGCTAGAAATAACTTGAGATACCCAGGGTGTCTTATATTATGCTGGGATTTTATAATGTAAATGCAAGAAACAGATTTCTTCATACCCCAGCCAATGATTAAGCTTCATAGAAGAGTGGTTTAGGTTTTTCTGATCTGTAAAGGCAGACTAAAGGCTGCAGTAAATGGTGGCCTTGACTCAGGCATTTCAGTCTGCCTGCACTGAACACTGAGACACTAGTACCTTTGTCCACAATGGGAATAAAATGCACGTGCAAGTGAGGTTAATCTACATGAAAGATGCTGAATTCCATAACACAGAAAAAAAATTGCGTGAAGTGTGTTGTATGAAAGAATTAAATAACTTCAGTAAGTACATTCTATCTGTACCCTTGTCTTTCATAAGTTTAACTGTATATAAGTTAAACTAGAAATTTTATTTTTAAGAGATCCCATTTCAAACCATAAGTGCTTTAAACAGAAATTATCAGCTAGATTTTCCTGCTGGCAGCGTTTCTAGAGATATACTGGTTCTGGGAAAAGTTATCCAGAGGAATCCTGCTCCCTCGTATTTTAGAGGAGTTGAGTTTCATAGCATGTGATGTTACCCATTTTTACCAGTTGAGTCCAGGTTGCAACTCATAAGGCTGCTACAGTACATTTCTAAGTACTGTTTAAATTGGAACTTTAACCTTTTATCCTAGGACATGATTGGTTTTGTTTTTAATCTCTTAGTAGATTCTGTTATTGCAGAGAGTGATATCAGTAGAGATTTATATTTTTGTAGGTTAGCTCAGTATACCACATGGAATACATCCAACGCTCATAAATGAGGCTTTTATTCAAATTCTTAATCAACTTGCATTGCTTTGTGCCCTATGAAGGCTGTTTGCTAAATAATGCACACTGGAATTCAAAACCCTGGAAAATTCTTGTTTAAAACCAGTGGTGCATCTCAACAAACTGGGTGGAGACTGAGGGCAACACTCAAGATAAAATTTAGCATGGCAGCAATTTAAAATTAGAAGCCCTTGATGAAAGATGAGACCTGTTTTAGGCCACTTGGTGAGCCCCACCTTTTAAAGGCAAGATTTGACTCCACTGAAGAGCTGAGCAGTCACGGGAGGACAGACTGTCTCTGCCCCAATAGGGAATGCCTGTCTTCCGATTTGGTGTGTGACGGTGTTAAATAAAGCTATGACCTTTGATTATCTCCCAAGCATTTCCACCTCTCCACGAGCAGAATGCCATGAGAGAGTGTCTATTTATCGGCAAGCTGTGGTCTAAATGCAGATACTGTCTAAAGCTTATAACAATAAGTGTCTACTGTATATACTGTACAGAGATGCTTCACCTGAGCCCTTATACATTATGTGTTTCATGAAGTTCTAGCTTAAAGTAGTCCCTTTAATATTTATTTAAATAACAGCCTGAAATAGGTCATGAGTAAAAATACTCAGGTCTCAGTATCAGTATATATAATGTTTCTGTTACCTCTTAAAGGCAAATTTTTTAAAAAGGAAAGTTCCTCAGTAAGAGCAGCTTATCAGCTCGCTTTAAGGTGAAAGGAGGGATACTTAAGGTGTACACTTTTCAGAATTTTTAGATATGAGTTAATGATGGAAACATCCTTTGACTTGATCACATGATGGTTACACGACGATATGTGTTTGTCGAAATTCATAGAACTATACACCAAAAAGAGTGGATTTTGCTATATGTAAATTGTACCTCAATAAATTCAGGTTAAAGAGACAGCTCTGCTAAATAGAAATATGTGTCCTAGATTTAAATGCTTTTATTTGTCTTATGGTTTATATATAAATTTCCTTCCTACCCCATCCTATTCATGGAGAATAAATCCTACGCACACCCTATGTGGGTGGGCAACCCTACGTGTCACATGATTCTGACCTAGACAGTTTATTTGATCAAATGTAAACATCTAACTGGCCAACCTGGATGTGAAACCAAGACAGACCAAAATTCTAAAATCTTGGAGATTTGGGGCCAGAGTCAAAACATGCTCTCCAAAAGCCATGGTTAAGTGAGAGTTATGGGGAGCTGCAAAAATGAATTATGCAAAAGAGGCCAGTCAGAAGGAAGGAGAGTTGAGCAGGCAGACAGAGAATCATTGAGCCAGAGTCCCTGTCTTGTCATGGAAAGAGAGATGAGCATAGTACCTTGATAATATTCTAGTTTCTCAGGGGCCTAGCTGAACTTGTAATTGAATTATCTGACTTTCCCCTAAAGATCTACTTTTACTTAATATAGCTTATGTGAGTTCTAGTTTTCATGAAAAGACAGGAAAATTACCCAATGACATTTAATGTTCTTAATCCCAAATCACAGGCAAATATCAAAGTTTTGCTAGCACCACCTCTTTTATTACTAAAGTAGAAGGAGTAGAAGGCTGTAGTAGTGGGAAAGAAGAACATAATCTTACAGAAGTCTGGGCTATTTCTGTGAGCTCAGTTTTCATCTGAAAATTTCAGGCCTTTTAAAGAAAAAAAAAAATCAAGTACCTTCTAAGGACTAATTTAACACGTTATTTGGTCTTTCTTTTTCTTTTTTCTTTTTGTTTTCTTTTTTTCTTTTTAGACAGTTTTGTTCTTGTTGGGCCAGCTGGAGTGCAATGGGAAGATCTCGGCTCACCACAACCTCTGCCTCCCGGGTTCAAGTGAATCTCCTGCCACAGCCTCCCTAGTAGCTGGGATTATAGGCATGGGCCACCATACGTGGCTAATTTTGTATTTTTAGTAGAGACACACTTTCTCCGCATTGGTCAGGCTGGTCTCGAACTCCTGACCTCAGGTGATCCACCCACCTCGGCTTCCCAAAGTGCTGGGATTACAGGCATGAGCCACCGCGCCCGGCCAGTCTTTCTTTTTTTCTTCCTTCCCAGACAGTTATTTAGGTATAGAAAAGGTCAAATAGAATAACAATTATTGATTCTACCTCCTTGTATTAATAAAATTATTCTGTTTGTGAGAAAATTATTTTTCCTCTACTTTCACACCGCTTTTTTATTTTTATTTTTAGTGCTGGGACACATGTGCAGAATGTGCAGGTTTGTTACATAGGTAGACGTGTGCCATAGTGGTTTGCTGCACCTAGCAACCCCATCACCTAGGTATTAAGCCCAGCATGCATTAGCTATTTTTTGTAATATTATCCCTCCCCCCACCCTACCCCACATTCCATTTCTGATGACTGATATATTTTAAAAAAACAGAAAGGTCACTTCTTCTGAATATTACAGTATAGCTTTTAAAAATAATTATAGCCAACTTGCATTAAGTGCTTAAATATGTGGTAGTCATTGTACTCAGAGTCCTGAATACATTATTTCATTTAATCCTGATAATCTTACGAAGTAGTTGCTATTATTATCATGATTTTACCGATAATAACCCTTAATGAGGTAAGATAGTTACCTGTAGCTCTATGGTAGTAAGTTTTTACACTTGAATTTGATACCAAACAGATCTTCTTCTGAGTCTGGTCTCTTAATCACAGCAAAGAGTATATGCAACAAGAAGTATATATATTTTATAGCTGAGGAAGTAATCATGAGGTAATTATTGGATTCTAGTTAGTTTTCTGAATATCTTGTCTAACTAGAGAGACAGTTATAGCTATGGTTAAGAAAATGTGGTACATCTTACTGAATCAGTACTAAATGTGTAACATTATCATTGTGCTATATTTAAAAGCTTGATATATTATAGCACTTTAATGAATACAATATGAAAAACCATTTCTGTTTATGTTCATGTGAGAGTATAAACTATGTATTTGAGAACACTCAGTAACTGTGGCATAACAGAATAACCCAAAAGTTAATGAACCAACTGAGGAGTGTTAAGTTATTCATGCGCATCAAACATGTCATTTTCTATTGCCTTTTAATTGGTTAAGTGTGTCAAAGTTTGAAAGAGCTTCATTAGTAAGGTCATGGTATTTAGTTTTAAAATAGAATAAAATGAGTGAGAGATTACACTTTTATTTAGAAAAAATGAGATAGTATCTTTCATTGTAAAATCTGGGACCTAGGAGGAAAGGAAACCACATAGTTACATAAGTAGTCACACAGGCCAAATTTGGCCTTACATGTGGGTAGGACATGAAACTGTTGGTTGAAGAAAAACTCTTCTGCACTGTCAACTGGAAGTTTTGGGATGGGAAACCTGTATTTGGAAAGCTGACTTTTTCAAACAGTGGCTGTATTTTCAGTAAATATTTTAATAATTCTTTTTCTGGTTTCTAACAAAGTTCTCTGTTTTAAAATGTCAGGCTCTTTCAAGCATGCTGGGTTAGTCTGTTTTGCATTGCTGTAAAGGAATACCTGAGGCTGGATACTTTATAAAGAAAAGAGGTGTATTTTGGCTTATGATTTTGTAGACTGTAAAAGAAGCATAGTGCTGGCATCTGCTTCTGGTGAGGCGTTCGGGAAGCTTCCAATCATAGTGGAAGGTAAAGGGAGAGCAGGCAGTGTCACATGGCAAGAGAGAGAGCAAGAGAGAGGGGAAGAAGTACTAGGGTCTTTTAACAATCAGCTATTTTGTGAACTAATAGAGTGAGAACTCAGACACTGTTGCAGCAGGGCAGTGGGCAGAGGGCACCAAGCCATTTATGAGGGATCCACCCCCATGACTCCAACACCTCCCACTATGCCCCATCTACAGCAGTAGGGGTCACATTTCAACATGAGATTTGATAAGAACAAATATCCAAACCATATCACATGCTAAGGGGAAAACTGCTTAAGGAAAAGTGAAAGGAAGAGAGAGCATCACGTTACTTTGAGAGTTGGTGTTGTAATTCCAGAGAGAAGGAGCGGCCAAACCTGAATGAGAAGCGACAATTTTAGCAAAGACTCAGCTGCCATATAGCATCTGTCTAGCCATTTCTGCTTACAGAAAAATTCCTCTTCATAGCTGAGTCTCCAAAAACATCAATGGAATATAGTTTTTAAACTGGCCTTTTGTTATATCCGTTTTAGGAGAGAAGATAATGTACGTGGTTGGTACATATAACTCAGGCTGTCTCCTGATTTGTACAGTTTGCCTTTTTCCATTTATTCTATGGTTAAAGTTAAGAGATACTCTTTGCTTTTTGGAAGGGAGGAGTTTTATTTTCTAGCATGTATTTTAATTGTTTATCATTCTTCAAATGTACTCAGTTTTATGGAAGAATTTGATTGTGTAGCAATGGTAGCAGACAGTAGCTCAGTGCTGTTTTCTGCCAAAGGACAGGACATACCGCTTCACATTGCTCTTCACTGCATTAGAAGATGTGGATTTTTTTATTCCTAAACTTCTCTGTTAAAATCTTACGATGATTTTTTAAATTTGCAAGTATTTAGGGAAAGAAATGAGAAGAAAGAGCTTTGGATACCTCTATGTATTGTTAAAGTATCTCTTTAGCTCTGTAAAAAACTATTTATTTACAAACTTGAGTAAAATTTCTGGTTTAAGATATTGTATTTAAACTGTAACATAAAATCCAATGGCCTTCTTTCCCCCATACCTACCAAATGAGCAAAACTAGCTGAAACATTTTCATTTTGAACTGATACGAACCAAATAGGGAATGAGGAATAACTTAAAGCAATACACTTGAAAAACTTGTCTCCAGTATGAAAAACAAACAATTCTGAGATGGAACAGAGTGGCGCAGTGTGGCTTGGTCATTAACCTACTCTGTAATTCTAGCGCTATACCACTGAGTTGACCCAATCCTGACAATTCTCACAAATAACCAAATACGTAGAGAGACATTCTTAGTGAGTCCTTTTTCTTTTTCTCTTCTGGCCAACAAGAATTAGAAACAGAGTCCTAGGATACTTGAATAAAAGGGGAAATGTGAACAAAGGGGTCTACTATGACAGGATTGAATGGGCATTTCATTGTTGGGAAAAATGATCCAAAATATTAAGATATTGTTCCTTGGGAACAGAATATCTTTCTTCAATGAAGTGGGTTGAACCCTGGTGCAAAGCATCTAATTTAAACTACTTTTTGAGTAGAGCTCAAGTATTCTAACAAAAACACAATACCAATACTCAGCCAGATTCTTCAGCCATCTTCCTCCTGTCAGTCTTTCAAGCTATAGAAGAATGGTAGGACTGTGAAACTCCTAGCATTCCATGAGTAGCTCACAGTGGTGGAAAAGCATATGATGTTACTTATGGAAGGGAAAGACTTAAATCAGGTGTACTCTTTCATAATAAATGCAGAGTCTTGTCTGAAATGTCCAAACACATGGAACATGGGGAAAAATATGCCATGGCACAACACTTATGCAAATACAAGCTTATTAGAGCTAAGTAAAAAAATAAACATAGTATACAAAGAACCCAAAGAAAAAAACTGTAACACAAATGAACCAAAGAAAATCTCACAGTTATGTCACATGAAAGAACAACTTACTAAGAACACATATTCAATAAAGAGTGAGCTCAAAGCCTAGAAAATAATGGTATATCATATGTGTGAGAAAACAAATCGAGGGCCAACCTAACATCATTATTGAACTAGTAACAGACAAAATACAAGGTATTTGATAAACAGTACTGATTATGTAATTAGTGACAGTGAGAAGACTTGTGATCAGTATAGTGTATGGATGAAGGAGGGGAGAATGGAGTAGTTTTAGAGATTCTAAAGCTAATTCAACATAAGGGTAATTGATGTTCCTGAATAGAAAACCCAAAATATGGAACAACATATGTAACTCAAGAGAACTTTTATAAAATGAAGAAAGATTGAATCTGTGTATTGAAAGAACACAACATATTCCAGGAAATTTTGAATTAGAACATGAATCTGAGAGATGTTCTAGTTAAGCTGATAAACTTTTAAGATTATGGAAAGAATTATTTGCACATCCAGGCAGCAAGATGCTATCTAATGAAAACACAGCAGTAAAATTCTCAAATGTGAAAAAGAAAACCCAAAGTAAAGAATTCATTAGACTCTTACTGGGGGGAGGGGAAGGAGAACTAACAAAAAACAAAATACAAATCAATGAAAGTAAAGAATTTATTAATGAAAAACCTATGGTAAAAGGATTGGCTATGAGCATTTAATCCTCTTCGAAATGAAATGAATACTAAACAATTCTGGGAATTAGGAAAACCAAGAGAATGTGAATGTATAAATCTAAGCAGTTTCACAATTATAATTAACAAAAATTGGGAAGTGAGGGAGGGGAATTAGAAGGGTGCATGAGAATGCTAATGTCTTCATGTTTTGTTGAAGGCAGCATGTCAGTTGATACCATCTAAATTAAAACATGTAGTTAACAAATTATTCTAGCCTCTGAATTTTTTTTCAAAATTCTCTTTTAAAAAAATTTAGAGTGATATTTTGAAAATATACCTGCAGTTAAAAGTATTTATTTTTAAGATTCACTTTGTTTTTTTCTATTAATTTTGAGTTAAACTTAATGATTAGTAAATTAAGATTAATAATCACATGAGTTTGTTTTTTAAATGTCTATGTTTCTATCATCTGTATACCCTTCTGTGTGCTCACGTGTGGGCACATGCACACACACACACACTCTTCTGGATTACTGATTTGATCTTCTTCTGACATTGATGATTATTTCTGGTTTGGATTTAAAATAGCTTTTCTCCTTTTGGTTTCATTTTATACTATTCTTCATTGTTTTAATTCTCTATACTGAGAATATCTTATTTTCATTAAAGTAATTCTGACTTTTAAAAGGTGAGGGGTTGGTAAAGGAGATTGGAAGCAAATGTGCCAATAAGTTAATGGGACTAAACGTCGGAGATCTGTGAATGCAGATTTTCAATCTATTGTGTATTTTTTTAATGTCAAAAATAAAAAAATCTTATAAGGGGCCAGGTGTGGCAGCTCATTTCTGTAGTCCCAGTTATTCGGGAGGCTGAGGTGAGAGAATTGCTTGAGACAAGGAGTTTGAGGATGCAGTGAGCTATGTCATCTTGTCACTGCACTCCAGCCTGGGTGACAGAGGAGAACCTCTGTCTAAATACATATATTAAAAGAGCTTAATAAGTGATGACTGGGTATCCTCTTACTTTAGCTAGAAGATACTTATAAAAAATATGTGAGGCTTCTCTTTTAAAAATTAACAATATAGTTTATGCTTCAAACTCCTACTTACTAGGAAGTCAGTAAGCAAAAAAAAATCTTTACATAACTAAAATATTTGTCCATATCTTGTCAACCAATATAATATTCACTGAGGCTCATGCACTTCCTATTCCACAAAAAAAAAAAAAAAAAAAAACCCATTGGCTTTCATCGCCATTTCTAACAGGTTTTTGTACTCGAATGTCCCAAGCATTTATGCAATTAGAAACTGGAAATTAAAGGGAAGAAATACAGACCAAAAAAGACAAAGAGATCAATATACTGATTGCAGTAACAAGAAGAAGAAAAAAAAGCCGACTGAGGGTTTAAACGAAGAACAACAAAGAAATAAGAGCTATAAAAACATTGTGATTTGAGAGGACTTGGTGAGGGGACAAATATTTCTACTCACCTCTGTAGTTCTTAAGCACCAAAAACTATATAACACAGAATTCTATAATCATAATTATGATCCTGGGTCTTTAAGAAAATTATATTTTGTGTATTTAAATTAAGAATTCAGAGAAATTTAAAATATATTTTGATATAGCCACCAAAATTAATGAAAGTTTTAGAGCTTAAAGGAACTTTTGTTATTTTGAAAAATGATTTAAGAAAATAGCCCTATCCCTAATGATACCAAATGAATGAGGTATTTGTCTGATTGTTTTACATTTTGTTGCATAAAACACTGCAATTTATCATACAGACACATAATATTAGTTCTTCTATTCTCTTTCTATCCACAGAGTAGATGGTAATCTTCAAATAAACAATTGCCCTTCTTTTTAAGTTCCTTAAGACAGCAAATGGGTAGAATAAACCCCCTCACTTCTGTAGTTTAACAGCCTACATTCTCCAGAGGGGAAAAGTGATTACATTTACTACCTGAGTTTTGTGGAGCTATAAATATTACTGTAGAAAGCCTAATTGGCTGTTAAAACTTGAAGAAGTGAGTGCACAGATGCTCTGTTCATTTTTTCTTCAATTGATTTCACCTGTGTGTCACACCATATGCTGCTGACAAAGGAAGACTTACCCTGGTAAAACTTGGGCTTATAAGACCTCCTAGAGTTCTCAAATTCAGCAGTGGTGGTGTCTTTCTGTTGCCTATTGGATTAATGTTTTGGTTTATGTGTTCTCTAGCCATTTTGAACACATATGTAACATTTAACAGAGTTTGAGAGTTGGCAAATATGCCTAGCATTTTTCCATTGACATCAACAGAGAAAAATGTTGTTCTCAATAAGATCTGTCCAGTGAAGCACTTTAGTCAAAATCTAACTAAGAGCTGAGGCTTATCTTGCTTCACAACTTCCTATAATGTAGACATATGGTTGAAAAGAACATTTAATGATTGCATGGCATTAAAAGTGAAAAAGAAGTATCTCAATTTGTAAACCGAAATTCAAACTTGGAAATAAGCTTTGCCTAAATGCAGTGAGGAATCAGGCCTTTGGGTTCTAATACTAGCCCTTTTCCTTCGTGACTGATGACCTTGGAAAGATTATCCCACTATTCTGTGCTAAAATAGATTATTTCAACATTCCTTTCTGAGCTCTAAAACCTCATAATTTATTTAGATGCTATTTATGGAATCAAATATATTTTTGATCAGAGAAATGCCCTGATTGCACTACATTTTAGAACAATAACCATGGCAGCAATGTGAAGAATATATTTGTAGAAAGGAGAGGGGAATTGGGAGATTGATTAGGAGGCTGTCTAGTGATTTATTTGAAACACGGTAAAGCACTGAACTCTGTGGGATAGAGACTGAAGAAGAGGGGATTAGGTCCAGGAGTATTTTGGAGACAGAATGTGGCAAAAGGTGGGAAACCACTGGATGCAACAGTTCGGAACTGAAAGTGGAGCCAAGGATTTAGTGTGATTGGTGCACTGGTAGGAGTTGTGATACAAGAATGTAGACTAAAATGAATATATTTTGCATACCCTGAAATGCCTTCAGAATGTCCATGAGACATCTACTGAAGATAATTAAAAAGTAGGAGAGTAATAGGTGGAGAGAGGAGAGAATGAGGGATATTGATGGGAGATATTGATGGGACAGAGATATTGATGGGAGACTCACTTAAGGGCAGATTAAAAGAAGCCAGTGAAGAAGTAGATAGTGAAAACCCTGGAAAACGATGGGGGAGTCAGGGAGAACTGAAGAGTAAAGCTCGGAAGAGCGGGAACAAAGATCAGAAATGAAGCCTTTGATCTTCAAGGAGGAAGGCTTCTTTCTTTTAGGTAGGAGGGAAGGAGGAAATAGTAAGTGTGAATTTACATCAGTTCAAGATGTGCATTGGAAAATGTATGGAGGTAGTTTTATAAAGCCTCTTTATTTGTTATCTGGAGTCTTCTGGTTGCCTTATGATACAATGCCTGAAGGTTATACTTGGATTCATTATTCAATTCATTGTCGCACCCACGTTTTTGGTATTTCCTTGCCTCTTCACCTGCAGATTCTGTCAACAGACCTAGTGTGCTTTATTGGAATATCCAGAGTAGGCCATGTGGGCTGAGTTTAGTCGACGAAATGGTTGATGATTTTTTAAAACTTTCGTTTGTCATGTTTGTTCCTGAAAGGAAAGCATCGGTACTAAAATGCTCGAGAAAATCAGCAACATAATTATAGCTTCTGAATAAGTTAATTTTTAAAAGATTACCTCAAACAACAAACAACCCACCTCTTGATATAAAATCTACTGACTTAGAGATCATGTCTGTGTGTATGTGTGTGTGTGTATGTGTGTATATGCATATGTGTGTGTGTGTATGTATGCATGTGTGTGTGTACATGCATATATGTGTTTTGTTGTTTGGAGTTTTTCTTTCCATTTTTATTTTAGGTTTGGGGGTACATCTGAAGGTTTGTTACATAGATAAACACGTGTCACTGGGATTTGTTGTACATGTTATTATATCACCAATGTATTAAGTTCAGTCCTCAATAGTTATCTTTTCTTCTCCTCTTCCTCCTCGCACCCTACCTCCTCAAGTAGACCCCAGTATCTGTTGTTTCCTTCTTTGTGTTCATAAGTTCATATATTTTAGCTCTCACTTATAAGTGAGAACATGTGGTGTTGAGTTTTCTGTTGCTGCGTTAGTTTGCTAAGGATGATAACCTACAGCCCATTCATGTTTCCACAAAAGACGTGATCTTGTCCTTTTTTGTGGCTGCATAATATTCCATGGTGTATATTACCATATTTTCTTTATCCAGTCTGTCATTGATGGGCATTTAGATTGATTCCATGTATTTGCTATTGTGAACAGTGCTTCAGTGAACATTTGGATGCATGTGTCTTTATGGTAGAATGCTTTATATTCCTCTGAGTATACACCCAGTAAGTGATTCCTGGGTTGAATGGTAGCTCTGCTTTTAGCTCTTTAAGAAATCACCATACTGCTTTCCGCAGTGATTGAACTAATTTACACTCCCACCAACAATATATAAGGGTTTCTCTTTCTCCTCAACCTCCCCAGCACCTGTTATTTTTGACTTTTTAATAATAGCCATTCTGACTGGTGTGAGATGGTATCTCATTGTGGTTTTGATTTGCATTTCTCTAATGATCAGTGATATTGACCTTTTTTTCATATAATTGTTGGCTGAATGTATGTCTTCTTTTGAGAAGTGTCTGTTCATGTCGTTTGTGTTTGGTTTTTATTTTTTTTTAATAAAAATTTCATTCCAGTGTACCAAATTAAAATTGCCACCAGTAAATACTTTAAGCATCCTTTCCTATGTATGAGATTAGGCACTTTTTACCATATTTTTTGAATCTTTTAAAATAGTCTCAGAGGGCTTTTAATGTAAAATAATGATTTAAGGTCAATCAGTCCTGGTCAGCTAATGATGTTTCCAGATACTTTTCCCTTTCCTCAACATTTTTATCAACACAATTCTTATGTAAATGAGCTCTACTTAAACAGTTTAGTCTGGTTTAGTAAGGTATCCTGTAGAGAGGAAGAATGCATCAACTCTGGAAGTTTAGCATAACCATGTTCTTCT
>NW_016803664.1:6713428-6738103 GCF_001698545.2 Rhinopithecus bieti | reverse complement strand
TTTTTTTTTTTTTTTTTTAATGAAAACTGTTTTCATGTTCCAGGGTTTTACCCATCTTCAAGTGAAATGATCTTTCAGGAATTAGGCCCAACATGTCTCTCTACATAAATAAGATTGATAAATAAGACTGAAGTACTGAAAGTTTTTTGAGAGTATGTTTTTTGAGTTAATTGAATTTATTGTCTCCAAATTGGTTTTCACACTTCTCTAGTGCAGTCTGTGTTCTGTTAATTACATTTATGAAACTCGTGTCTCACATCCAAAGAATATAATACAGATAGATAACTAGGCTCCCAGATAGACAGCTAATTATAGACAGATTTTTATAAAAGATCAGAAACTAACCTACTCACAAACAATATTTAAAACATTAAAATCACATAATTTATTTTTCTCATTTGTCATTTCTACTATGTGCATATTATTGAGAAAAATAATGATATTTCATTGGTCTAGCTTCATGTACTTTCTAGGATTTTTTTAAATATGAAACTTTACAAATTGAATTGTCTTATTCTCTGTTAACTTAGATGATGAACTATTAGCAATTTTGAACTCTCTTCTGGAAAGAATAACTTTAATAAAAGAAAGTGTATTAATGTAGCATATTAATTTAATAAAAGAAAGCGTAGCAATTTTGAACTCACTTCTGAAAAGAATAACTTTAATAAAAGAAAGCATATTAATATAAATTACAAGTTTCTAATGAATTCTCTTTTCCTATTATTGTAAGCCTTTTTGAAGTTAGCACTCTTTATATTCAGGGGCTAAATCTCACGAACAGTTTGTTATCTTTGTTCATTTATATTAAAGTAAATTTTTTTTTCTTTTTTTATTTCCTTAAATATTTTAATCGGAAATCTTTCTGGTTGTGTGATTGGCGTTATCTCCAAGGCAACTTTGAAACAGCCTGACCTAGAAGCTTCTATAAATATGTTTTTCTTAGAAAATATGAGGGAAACAAGACAGGTGGCAGGGAATTAAGGACCTAACATCTGTGCAATGTCACTGGGCGTGTGACCCCTTTGAAACCCAGAATCTTTCACATGGAGAGGGAGGGATGCAGAACAGATTGTTGTCAAGGTCAGCTTAACCCTCGAAGACAAGTCACCTATAGCTAAGTCCATGGAGTCTTCTTTACATGTCCTCTTTTCCAAAATCAAATTCCCTCCCCAAATATGAGCAAAAGTGTATAGGAAGCTTGTTTATAGTAGAACTTTGATTGATGATTACTTTTTTATTTCTCTTTTCAGACGTTGAAATCTCATTTTTGGCATTAGCCCAAGCTTTTGACATGAATGTCTGTCGCTCTCTTAAAATGTTTCTGTTCCATTTTAGAACTTGCAGTTCTTTCATTTTTATTGTTTTTTATATTTTGGGTGTCAATGATATTACCATATAGTTGGTGTAAAATAAATATTATATATAAATATAGCCTATGATAAAATCAATACCTAGAAATATGGTAAAAACGAAATATGCTCTGTTTAGTGTGTTATTTTTGTAGTATGCAATAAGCATTGTGGTCAAGATCATTGGTATATGAAGTTAATCCATTTATGTGTCCCAGATTAGTCACTTTCTAGCTTTGTGATTTTCTGCAGCTTACCTGCATCAAACGTCATGTTTTGCATTTCTAAAATGAAGAGAATATTGTTTCCTTCATAAGGTGTTTCCAAGGATTAGATAAGACAATGTTCATAAAGTGACCAATAAAATTGGTGCTTAATAAATCTTACCCATTACTTTAAATGTCCCCTGTTATGGCAAACATCCTCAGGGCATAAAGTCATGCAGTTGGAATTGAGGCACCTTGATACTTCCAAGTCAGCTCTTCAGTTATAAGAGTGTATCTCCCATTAAGGACTAGGCTAATTTTTTGGAAGACCAAGACTCAGGTGTTTTAGTTCTTTTGAACCATTTAAGACATCTTGTCTCCAAGCAGCTGATTGGTATTATAGCAAAGAAAAGAACAAACATAATGAGAAAAATGTTTGGACACAAAGATGTAGTATTAGATACCGAAAAAGTATAAATAGTGATAGTAGAACCTAGGAAAGATAAATTCCAATGCTACAAACTATGTACTTATAATTATTAGGCATGAATATCCATTTATAACTTTCCTTGTTGTTGGCTCTCAGGTGGTACAAGCATTTACACTGTATACTTCTTATTGCAGTAACTGACATCACCCTCCAAAAGACTGAAAGTTTGGAACATTAAGGTTTAATAAATTTGCTTATTGTAAATGTGTAGCCTATTTGTGTGACCTTCTGTGTACTGTCTTCTCTGTGCCACAATGTCTCTGTATTAATAAGGCAATTAGAATAAATTATAAATTATAAATTATTATATCAGGTAAAAGCTCTGAAAGTTTTCTGTATTTTTATGTAGAACAAGGTATGGTGTTCTTTTAAAATCGTTTCTTCATATATTCATTCTCATCATTTTATATGTTGACTTTTTGTTGCAAATCTCAATTCATACTGTGTTACCTTCAAAATTAAAGATGACATAATGGTTAACACATTACAAACCCATTTTTTTCTATCATGATCATAATGAAAATAGACAAAATTATTGCGTTCTTAATGCATGCTAAGTGTTTTGCTGAATATATTTTATCAGATATAAATGCAAAGCAACTATTAGTCTTTTTATTTAAAAAATAATGGCTAAAGAGGTTAAATAACTTGCTTAAGAATAACAAATGGCAGAGCAAGAATTCAACCAAAGTTTAATAAGGACCCTGTGAATGTCAAACGCTACTCAGAGTATCTAGGGCTTATTATTGCATCCTTTCTAGATTGTACTCCTCTTCACATTCTCTATTCATTTCTTCCCTATGTTTATAGGTGCCGCTTTAAATATGAACACACTTTACCTAACTGATACCATCACTTCTCATGATTCACCTCAAACAGCTTTGATGATGATGATGATGATGATGATGATGATGATGATGATGATGATGATGATTTTTGAGACAGAGTCTCGCTGTGTCACCTAGGCTGGAGTGCAGTGGTACGATCTCCACTCACTGCAACCTCTGCCTCCTGAGTTCAGGCAATTCTCCTGCCTCAACCTTCCAAGTAGCGGGGACTACAGGCGCACACCACCACACCTGGCTAATTTTTGTATTTTTAGTAGAGATGGGGTTTCACCATGTTGACCAAACTGGTCTCAAACTCCTGACCTTAGGTGATCCACCTGCCTAGGTCTCCCAAAGTGCCAGGATTACAGGTGTGAACCACCGGGCCCAGCCTATTTTGTTTTTTATACTGCAGTAATTACTTAAAATCTTTTCAAGTAAAGAATGATAGCATTGGCCGGGCGCGGTGGCTCAAGCCTGTAATTCCAGCACTTTGGGAGGCCGAGGTGGGCGGATCACGAGGTCAGGAGATCGAGACCATCCTGGCTAACATGGTGAAACCCTGTCTCTACTAAAAATACAAAAAAATTAGCCGAGCGTGGTGGCGGGCGCTTGTAGTCTCAGCTACTCCGGAGGCTGAGGCAGGAGAATGGCGTGAACCTGGGAGGCGGAGCTTGTAGTGAGCCGAGATCGCGCCACTGCACTCCAGCCTGGTGGACAGAGCAAGACTACGTCTCAAAAAAAAAAAAAAGAAAGAAAGAAAGAGTGATAGCATTATCTTAAAATTAATTGATTGCACAGAATGAGACATCATAGCCTTATTTTTTATAATTTTATATTTTAGTGTCCCATAGAGAAACAGATAGAAAGTTATTTATCTCTTAATAGTACAGCTTTAAGTTTATAATAGGGATGATTCATCCAATGACGAGTTTAAAGTGCACCTGGTGATGTCAGCAAGTTATATCGGCTATTTTGAAATTGTGGGGAATTGTGAGCTAGACTTCAAAGAGTAATTAAAGTTATGGTAAAGAAATGGGCATATATATTTCATGCATGAGTAGGGAATTTTCTGTCTGTTCAGGACTGTACTCTTTTAAAATTTTTAAATTTTACTTTTTTAATTGACAAATAAAATTGTATATATTTATGGTGCATAAAATGGTGTTTCACCACACGTTCTCACTCATAGGTGGGAACTGAGCAATGGGATCACTTGGACTCGGGAAGGGGAACATCACACACCGGGGCCTATTATGGGAAGTGGTGAGGGATTGCACTGGGAGTTATACCTGATGTAAATGATGAGTTGATGGGTGCTGACGAGTTGATGGGTGCAGCACACCAACATGGCACAAGTATACATATGTAACAAACCTGCATGTTATGCACATGTACCCTAAAACTTAAAGTATAACAAAAAAACTTAAAAAAAAAAAGATTTAAAAAAATAGTGTTTCAGTGTATGTATACGTTGTAGAATGGATAGATCAAGCTATTTATGTAATGCATTTAGCATATGCATTACTTTACCAAACTAATTTTGTGTGTGTTGGTGAGAACACTTAAAATCTACTACTTAGCAATTTTCAAATATACAACATATTGTTACTAACTATAGTATCCACGATGTATGATAGATCTCTTGAACTTATTCTCCTGTCTAACTGAAATTTTGTGTCCTTTAATCAATACTTCCTAATCCCTCCAACCTCTAGCCTCTGGTAACTCTGGTAACTGCCATTTTACTCTCTGCTTCTGAGTTTGATCTTTTTTTTTTTTTTTTTTTCCGAAATGGAGTCTCACTCTGTCACCCAGGCTGGAGTGCAATGGCATGATCTCAGCTCAATGCAAGCTCTGCCTCCTGAGTTCAAGTGATTCTCCTGCCTCAGCCTCTCCAGTAGCTGGGATTACAGGTGCTTACCACCATGTCCAGCTAATTTTTTTTTTATTTTTTTGTAGAGATGGAGTTTTGCCATGTTGGCCAAGCTAGTCTTGAACACCTGACCTCAGGTGATCCACCCGCCTCGGCCTCCCAAAGTGCTGGAATTACAGGCGTGAGCCACCGCTCCCAGCCAAGTTTGACTTTTTAAAACTGCACATTATAAGTTAGATCGTGCATTATTTATCTTTCTGTGCCTGGCTTTTTTCTTTTAACTTAATATCCTCTAGGGCCATCCATATTTTTACGAGTAACAAGATTCCCTTCTTTTTAAAGGCTGAATAGTATTCCATTGTGTTTATATGCCATGTTATCTTTATCCACACATCCGTTGATGGACACTTAGGTTAATTTCTTGGCTATTGTTAATGCTGCATTGAGTATGGGAGTGAAGACATCTCTTCAGCATATTGATTTCATATCCTTTGAATATATACCTCATAGTGGAATTACTGGATTATATGGTAGTTCTATTTTTTAAATTATTGAGGTGCTGTCACACTATTTTCCATAATGGCTGTAGTAATTTACATTTCCACCAGCAGTGTACCAGGGTTCCCTTTTCTCCACATCCTCACCACTTACCTTTTGTGTTTTAGATAATAGTTGTTCTAACAAGTGTGAAGTGATATTATAGTCTTAATTTCCATTTTCCTGATGATTAGTTATGTTGAACATTTTTTCATACACCTGTTGGCAATTTGTACATCTACTGTTGACAAATGTCTATTCAGGTCCTTTGTCCATTTTTTAATCAGTTTATTTGTTTTCTTGCTGTTGAGTTGTTTGTGTCTTATATATTTTACATATTAACCCATTATCAGATGTATGGTTTGCAAATATATTCTCTCATTCTCTAGGTTGTCTCTTCACTCTGTTGATTGTTTCCTTTTTTGAGCAGAAGCTTTTAATTTTCATGTAATCTCATCCGTCTATTTTTGCTTTTGTTGCCTGATCTTTTGGGTGTCATATTTAAAAATTCGTTGCTCAGACCAATATCAAGGAGCTTTCTCCCCATGTTTTCTTCTAGTAGTTTTACAGTTTTAAATCTTACATTTAAGTCTTTAATCTATTTTGAGGTGATTTTTATATGTGGTGTGATATGAATGTCTAATTTCATCCTTCTGCATGTGAATATCCAGTTTTTCTGGCACCATTTACTGAAGAGACTCTCTTTTTCCTCATTATGTATTCTTGGCATCTTTGTTGAACACTAGTTGACCATAAATATATGCATTTGTTTCTAGGCTCTCAATTATCTTCTATTGGTCTATGAATCTGATAATATGCCAGTAACTCTGCTGTTTTGATTACTATACCTTTGTAATAGAATTTGAAATCAGATAGTGTGATGCTTTCAGCTTTGTTGTCTTTGCTCAAGATTGCTTTAGCTGTTTGAGATTCCATATAAATTTTAGTATTTCGTGGTTCCATACAGATTTTAGTATTGTTTTTCTATTTCTGTGAAAAAAATGCTGTTAGAATTTTGGTAGGGATTGAATAGAATCTGTAGATCACTTTCAATAGTATGAACTTAATTAAACAACATTAATTCTTCCAATCCATGAACAAAGTATAGATTTCTATTTATTTGTGTTGTCTTCAATTTCTTTTATCAATGTTTTATAGAATTCAATGTACATATCTTTCATCTCTTTGCTCAAATTTATTCCTTTTGTTGTTATTGTGAATTAGATGATTTTCTGGATTCTTTTCATACACTCTGTTGTTAATGTATTGAAATACTACTGATTTTGTATGTTGATTCTGTATCCTGCAACTTTACTAAATTTGTTTATTAGCAGAACTGTATTCTTAATCATCTCAATTATATTCACCATAAATAATAAAACAAGAATAAACTTGCTTCACTGTAAAATACTTGTAATCTAAAGAATCAATTCATATGTTTGTATTTGCTACAAATGGATTTTCTAAACTACAACAATATAAAGGCCAATTTAACATTTTTATAGAGACATTATTCTTAAGAGGGTAGAATTGCATGAATTCTCAGTTTTGGAGAAGATCTTGTATGATAATGGTTTAGATTAAATATTGGCCAATTCTCTCAAATTCTTGTGTGAGATCTTTAGAAGTTAATTACTTAAAAGTCTGGTAACAGGTGTATTGTTTTGTTTTATATTCTGTATTTAAAAGAAACTTTGAATGCATTTTTAATTAACCTCTGTAGACATATACAAGTTGTACATGGTCCTTTCAACCATTTTCCTACATTGTACCAGAATTATTAGAACAAAACTCGATATCCCATGCAAAATTTAAAAGTTGGACCTTTACCTTACACCGTATGCAAAACTTAACTCAAAATGGATCAAAGACCTAAATGTAAGAGCTAAAGCTATGAAACTCTTAGAGAAAATTGTAGGAGAAAAACCTTCATGACATTGGATTTGCCAACAATTTTTTTGGATATGACACAAAAGCACAAGCAACAAAAGAAAAAATAAGTACAATGAACCTCGTCAAAATTAAAAATCTTTTGAGCATCAAAGACACAATCAAGAGAGTAAAAATATGGACTAGGCACGTGGCTCATGCCTGTAATCCCAGCACTTTGGGAGGCAGAGGTGGGAGAATCACTTAAGGCAAGGAGTTTGAGATCAGCCTGGGCAACATAGCAAGACCTTGTCTCTACAAAAAGAAAAATTAGTGAAAAGATAACCTATAGAATAGGAGAAAATATTTGCAAATCATACATCTAGTAAGGGGTTAATATCCGGAATATATAAAGAACTTCTGTAGCTTAACAACAACAAAAAAATCAAAGAAGATATAAAAATGACCAATAGCACATAGAAAGACACTCAACATTACTCCTCATTAGAGAAATACAAATCAAACCACCATGAAATAGTACTTCACACCCACTAAAATGACTATTATAAAAACAAAACAAACAAACAAAAAATGGAAAGTAACAAGTGTTGGCCAGGATATAGAGAAGTTGGAACTCATGTAGGTTGCTGGTGGGAATGTAAAATGGCACAGTAGCTGGGGAAAACAGTTTTGTGATTCCTTGCACAATTAAACATAGAATTGCCGTATGATCTAGCAATTTAACTTCTCAGTATATACCAAAAAGAATTGAAAGCAGGTACTCAAACAGATACTTACAATGTTTATAGCAGCATTATTCAAAATAACCAAAAGGTGGAAACAACACAAATGTCCATCAACAGATAAATATATAAACAAAAAGTAGCCTGTACTACAATGCAATGTTACACAGCCTTAAAAATGTAATGAAATTCTGACGCATGCCACAACATGGATGAACCTTGAAAACTAAGAGAAATAAGCTAGATCCAAAAGCACAAATATTGAATGGTTCCACTTACATGAAATAATTAGAATAGGTAAATTCATAGGGAAGGACAGTAGAGTAGCGGTTACCAGGTGCTGGAGGAGAGGAGGAATGGATAGTTTTGGGGTACAGAGTTCTGTTTGAGATGATCAGGAGTTCTGAAAATGGTCACACAACATTATGGTTAATGCCACTGAATTGTTCCCTTAAGAATTTTTTAAGCAGTAAATTTCATGTTGTGTGTATTTTACCACAGTTTTAAAAACATCATTATTCCATTAAAAAAAAAAAAAAAAAATAGAGACCCCTGAACATACAATGTGGACAGATTTTATTTTAAATCTTATGGTTTAAGTATCAAGTTATTGTTAATTACTTCTCCTAAGTATATAAACCTAATACCCAGTAAAATGATGTCTAGTTATGTGGTTGCAGTATATTAACCAAAGAGGACTCATTGTTTTGAAGCAATAGTAATTATAACTAATGTTTACTGGGTACCTAGTGTGTACCTGACACTGTTTATGTTCTTCAACAATTTTAGCTCTTTAATTTTACATCAATACTATTAGATACTTGTTTTAGCAATTTTATAGATGAGGACACTGAAGTTCAGAGAAGTTAAGTTACTCTTCTGAGTCACACAGCTAAATAGATAAGGATTGAAGACTTAGTTCTAACATAAAGTGACTAACTTCTATGCTTGTCATTTTAACCAGTTTGAAATTTCATCCATATTTGCTTTGAGATACTTGAAAAATCATAGACTATTTTATATAGTTTTGTAAGAATTGTAAAGCTTAGAAATGTAAAATTTTATGTGGGGATCTGAGATTTCCCCCTGTATAACAGGATAATAAATATCAGATCAGAAGATCTCAGTTGGCCGGGTGCGGTGGCTCACACCTGTAGTCCCTGCACTTTGGGAGGCTGCGGCAAGCAGATCACCTGAGGTCAGGAGTTCGAGAGCAGCCTGGTCAACATGGTGAAACCCTGTCTCTACTAAAAATACAAAAATTAGCCAGGCTTGGTGGCGGGCACCTGTAATTCCAGCTATTGGGGAGGCTGAGGAAGGAGAATTGCTTGAACCCAGGAGGCAGAGGTTGCAGTGAGCCAAGATCGCACCACTGCACTACAGCCTGAGTGACAGAGCGAGACCCCGTCTCAAAAAAAAAAGAAAGAAAGAAATGAAATGAAAAGAAAAGAAAAAAAGATCTCAGTTGTTATGTTTGGGGTCTGAACATATATAATGTTCATTGCTTGACTCTAGTCTGCCTTTTTGGTTGTTTGATCTCAATGTTAGTGCATCTGATTTTTTTTAAAGTAATTCAATCAGTAGACATTTATCGCATACCTGCTTTATGGATATACTCTTCCAAGCCCTGGAATACAGTGATGGACAAGTCAGAACTGACATTGTAGTAGTTGAGGGAGGAGGGGATGGATAATGAGTAAGTGAACAAAGAAACCCAGCAAATCATTTTTGTTCTAGTGCTATGAAGAAAACAGGGTGATATTTGGTGAGTAACTAGGGGCTGATGACTGACTTAGAGGGTGATCGGGGATGGTTGCTATGATGTTTCAGGAGAAGAAACCTAAATGTTGAGAAGATCTGTGAGTAGAGATTCCACTCAGTGTAAACAATGGGTACAACCCTGAGAAAATGTGGCTTCAATGAGGAGCAGAACAAAGGCCAGTGTGGCATGAAACATCCAAAGTCCTGGGGTGCAAGGATATGAAATAACACATGAGATGGATGTGGCCCAGAGCTCAAAGGCCTTGTAGGCCAGAAAGAGGAATTTAGATACTATGCTATGTGTTCTAGGAAGGCGTTGGAAGATTTAAAGATCGAAAATATGAAATAATCCGATTTCATTTTACAAAGCTGTCACTTGCTGCAGTGTGGCACGGGATTATAGGAGGGCAGAATGGAAGTGGAGGAAAATGGATATGGGAGGAGTCAAAGAAAAAAATGACAATGATTTGGGCATAGGTGAGAGCAGTAGAGGAGAAAGCTTATGTTTCATCTTCAAAAGGTAAATTGGACTTTTAAAAATGACTGAACTCTACACATATATTGCAAAAGTACAAAGAATTGAACATTCAGAGCTTTAGGAAGATACATAGTTTTTAAAAGAAGGGGATTCCTGCTCTTTGAAGTGGACCAGTGTTACTAGAGCTGATTCGCAGTCAAAAGACAGTCTCTTATGCTGCTTTCCATAGTGAAAAAACCTTCCCTCTTTAGCATGAAACTCTCCTATTCTTAGTGGCAACTGGAGATAATATTGAAAAGAAAAAATAATAACTTCACAGAATAAATCATAGAAAGTAAGACATTTTACAATGATGAAAATATATAGAAATTCTGATTGTTATTTTAGGATATCAAATAACACCACAAAATCTTCCAAAAGCACATCTGAACTCTGAACTCATTAATAGCCTCTATTAATTTTTTTTCTGTTCTGTAGGAAAGTAGACTCTTTAGTTCAGAAAAACCCAGGAAAAGGAATTTATCTGACTTTTCTGTCTTTTCTCCATGTTTCAACATTCCCAAAAGTGATTTAAACCTCAAATTAAGGTGATTCTGTCATCTGGGTGGCAAAGATTATGATCTATGACATCTTATCTTGCACGCATGCATTCAATTATTCATTTTTGGTGTGACTTCTTTTTTTTTTTGAGACAGAATCTCACTGTGTCCCCCAGACTGGAATGCAGTAGCATGATCTCTGCTCACTGCAACCTCCACCTTCCGGGGTCAAGCGATTCTCCTACCTCAGCCTCCCAAGTAGCTGGGATTACAGGCATGCGCCACCACACCCAGCTGATTTTTGTATATTTGGTAGAGACGGGGTTTCACCATGAGGGCCAGGCTGTTCTTGAACTCCTGGCCTCAAGTGATCCACCCGCCTTGGCCTCCCAAAGTGCTTGGATTACAGGCATGAGCCACCATGCCCAGGCTTTTGTGTGACTTCTGTGTGAAAATAACTCTTATAAGCATTTGGTAACCAAAATAGAGAGTTATTGTACAGTCCTTTGAATAAGCCCTCTTTAATTTGTTGTAATGGGTAAATTTATAGGATCGTGACCACACAGCTTCATTTCTAATCACCAACCCCATACCTTGCCTGTTCTCTTTCACAAACCAATACACTGTGGTGCTAGCTGAAAACATTTCTAATCATAGACTAATCTGCAGCTGGTGACTTCATGGCAAGATATTTGTGGTCTGACTGGAGATTGACCACATCCTGTGGTTAAATGTTGTTATTATTTTTTTGAAGACTCTTTGAAGTGTCTTAACTGTTTTCATTTGATGTTTCAACTGACTTATTTGTAGTAATAGCCAAGCATTTATGCTTTGAAAATTTGAATTGATATCCTTTATGTATCACATGGATATCTGTTGTATCTGGTGATGTACTATTACATTTTGTATTTTCCGGGTTTTTTTTTAATTAAGGGACCATCGTATTCCTCATCTAATATAGGCTCTAATACTTGGACACTTGGTATATACTTGTTAAAAGAATAAATGTGCAGATGACTAGAAGAATAGGAGTTTTAAATCCTCCTTTTAAAGAAAAATGTTAATAATAAAAAATACCTGTAGTTCCACTTCCCTGTTTTAACTGATTTCATATTGCATCTTACCTTTCACATACTGTTTAATTCAACTAATGTTGATTGAGCTGCTAATATGTCTCAGGCAATGTGTTAGGCTCATGTTAGGTTCAAGGGATACCAAATATGAGTAAGACATGGTCCTTGCTTTTCCTTATCTTGAGGTTTAGTAGGAGATAATGGGTATATAAGCAGATGGTCTCAGTGTGAAATTTAAATCAAACAAGCACAGTATGCTATGAAAGCACAGTGGGTGGATTTCAGAGAAGTATTTCTGGAGGAAACTTGGGCTCCTTCTTGAAGAATGTATAAGCTCATGGAAAATTAAATCAAGATTGCCTAGCTAGGCATTACCAGCAAGGAATTACATTAAAAATGCATGGTGAAATAGGCAACTAACCAAACTTCAAGGTAATTGGTGTGGAATTAAAAAGGTAGAGATCTCAGTAAGAGTGTGCCAGGTTATAGAGGTCCATGCATGTCATGGTAAGGGCCTGAAACTATGTACTCTAGGCCAATCAATGTTAGCTTTCCAAAGAGGAGGTCACTGATACCTTGAAACTGAGCTTTAAGTATGTGTATGCAGAAGAACCTAGTAAAATTGCTCCAGTATAAAGAACTCTTAATATAGGAAACATTTTATAAATGGAAAAGTAGATATTTAATAGTCACAATTGAGAGTTTAAAAGAAACTAGTTATCTCCATCAAGAGTCTTTATTTCATAGATTCTCTAAGGATTTTTTAAATTCTAGGTTAGCTTCCTTCAACACTATCGCAGTCTGTAATATTTTTCACTAAGTTCCCCCTCCACCTTTTCCAAAACTTCCTACCATTAAAATTTGCTTAAGTGAAACTGGGACAACAAGAAGTATATTTGGGTGGGATAGGATACTGTGCCGAAGTTATTTATTTGTACTATTCTTACCGCAATAGTTTAGTACAGATACACTCCAGACTTGAATATTGTGACTAAATAGTCTCCAGGTGATCAACTAAAAAGAATTGTATTCTGTCATCACTTCTCCTCCCATTGATCCCAAGAAGTATCTCCAAGAAAATCACCTTTCCTTCTCCAACATTAGAAATCAGTGGGATGGCACCATCCACCAAACTACCCATTAAACCACTATCTTAGAATTGGAAACACTGAAACATCCTTGTTTCCTTCTTACGGTCCAGCAAAATGGTTCGGTACCTTGGCAGCACACCCTTCCCTATAGAACCAGAGGGAGGGAGTGGGGAAAATACAGGAAGAACCAAAAGTGAGGATTTTATGAGAGACAAAGTGAAAGAAAGCTCTCAATGAAAGAAAACCCCCACATTAGGCTTTCAGTACCCAGATCCAGAGTGCCTATGTATGCTTTCCATTTGCCATTGTTTGCAGCCTGGTTTGCATTGTAGTAACTTAACATTAGTCAGTAATGATGCCTACAGATATTGTGTTTATTATATGTGTAAGAATGCATTTTATTTTGTTTTTATTTTTTGAGACAGAGTTTTGCTTTTGTCACCCAGGCTGGAGTGCAATGTTGTGATCTCGGCTCACTGCAACCTCCACCTCACAGGTTCAAGCAATTCTACTGCCTCAGCCTCCTGAACAGCTGAGATTACAGGCACCCACCACTATACCCAGCTAGTTTTTGTATTTTTAATAGAGACGGGGTTTCACCATGTTGGCTAGCCTGGTCTCGAACTCCTGACTGCATCTGCCTGCCTTGGCCTCCCAAAGAGCTGGGATGTGTGAGCAACTGTGCGCAGCCAGATGCATTTTATTTTTAAGTGCACAGCTAAAGATTATCTTGTCATATTGTTGAAAAGTGACAGAGCTACTACTAAGTGTGAATAAAGAGCTTGTAGTTTTGCAGGCATTCATTAAATTAAATAAAGCCATATATGCCTATGAACATAATAATCTGTTTTTTAGAAAACAATTTATTGAACCAAACTATTAAAGCAAGTTTCAGCAAATTAGTTGCCTAACATTTGCACATAAAAAGCAACAAATAGTTTTTGATTCAATGAACAATTGATTATTAAAATCAAGCACATTTGTCTTACTGAACTGTTATAATTATTAAAAATGGAAGCAATGTAAGGCTGTATAGATCTTTGTAGGCAGCAATTAAGTATAAATCTGTTGCTCTTTCTTTTATATGTTAGCCTGAAAAAGAAAAAAGCATGCACTTAGAGATCACATGGGGAAATTTGATAATTCAGATAATTTGACAGATGATAAGCTGTCTCAAATCCCTTTAAGAAGATAGTATAGTATAAGTAACACACAAATATATGAGTAAGTGAATAATTTTTAAATTGACAATAATTTGAATGATCTAGACTTACCTCAATCTCTGTATTCTAAATAGGCAATGTGCTAAGAAAATGAGTATAAATAAGATTTTAGATAATTACTTAACATAGTAATTTGCATGTGGGATGCCTCTGCTTAGCTGTTTCTTAATGGAGCTCTGGCAGAATTTCTAATTTGTAAAGGAGGCAAATAAGACTTTATCACCCTTTACTTAAAAGAAATGTATTTTCATTTCCTTAGAAAAATATTCCAAAATTTAGAAATATGGCTATTCAGACTAGTGCTCTCTTTTCAAATTAAATTGAATTATGCAGCTTTACTGTGATGCTTATTTTTTAATTCATTGAACATTTCATATCCAGTAAAAAGTCAGCTAAAATTACTAGAGCAAATCAGGCTTTTTTTGAACGCTTACTAAGTGGGTGTGTATGCTTGTGTGTACACGTGTATGCATGCACACATACAATAAACCATTCAGTAATATTCCAGAGACCCAACTATAATGCCAGTAAAAGAATAAGAAATCTGTTGTCTGATGATATTTGTAGTACATGGCAACAGAACACTCAAGCTGAAGCATGAAGAACTTGTGAAGATGGATGTTAAACCTAAAAACAATTACTAAGTCACTTCTTAGCTGTCGACAAAATCAAAAGGTTGGGAATAAAACCAGCAATAGCTCTTGATTTTTTTAAAAAAATGATATTACTATCTTAGACATCCCTTCAGAAAGCATTGTTTCTGTTAAGCCTGTGTGGAGATTAATCTGGCATTATCTTTTTAAAAATGTCTAGATTGACTTAAGCCTTTATTCAGATAAATGGGAAAATGTTATGTAACTAGAAATGAGCTACTAGTTTTCACTGTAAAAGCACAGTCACTAGAGCATATCAAAAAGCATGTTGAGCACATTTGGGAGAAGGTGACTTTTTGTTTGTTTTTAAGAGACAGAGTCTAGTACTTTCTCCCAGGCTGGAGTGCAGTGCGGTGATCGTAGGTCACTACAACCTCTACCCTCTGAGCTCAAGCAGTCCTTCTCCCTAAGCCTCTTGAGTGGCTGAGATTACAGGCATGCCCCGGCATGTCCAGCTAATTTTTAAATTTTTTATAGATATACAACTCACTATGTTGTCCAGACTGGTCTTAAATTCCTGGGCTCAAGTGATCCTCCTGCCTTGGCCTCCCAAAATGCTGAGGTCACAAACCTGAGCCACCACACCTGGCTTGTAAGTCCCTGTAGTAATAAAATATATCCTGAATAATGTGAGGAATGAGAGGAAAGTTAGAGACCAAATAAGGGGAAATTGAGATTCCTGTTTCCAACTCTTTTATTCCTTTTTTCTCCCCTCTTTCCAGTTGAACTCCTGTTTCTTCCTAGGTGTTCATGTCCCACATTTCTTCCTGGCCAACTCTTCCTCATTTATGTAAGGTCCTCCTTGGATAGCACCTCCTCTGTGAAAGTTTCTCTGACCCACAGAAGGAATTCATTATTCTCTCCTCTCTTTTCCCTTAGCCTTTATGAGACTATTATTTCCTCTTCATTTTTTGCTTATCCTTTGTATGGAGTAACTTCCTGAATCTATATAGCAGTGGTGTGGAGCCCTCTAGGAAGCATAGGAAATAGGAGAAATAGCAAGAATTCTTCATAAACTGCAATAAGTGACAAGATGCAGCAAGACACCCAGCCTTCCTGGCTGACATGGGGCACTGATTGGTGTAATGTTCCAGTGTGGATGTTACTGTGTATTCATCAGTGAGTCTGCATAGATAGAGTCTACATATGTCCCATTTGTGCTAATTCTTCTTCCTTTCATCATGCCAAAAAGGTAAGTATTGGGTGAAACTTTTTTACTTACAAGTATACATATTTCCTCTGTAAATGGGATAATTCCTGAGTCTAGGATTTGCTGGGTCTTAAGGATTGTGACTTTAAAAATAGACCTATGCTTTAGTTAAAGCATGTTCCACAGGAACATAATTTTTTATTTATGTTTCTGTTTTCTCCACTAGACTAGATGCTTGATAGAAGTTACAACTTGATTCTTTATATTCCTGTCCATTAGCATGGGCAAAGCTCACACATATAATGAATACAGTTGAATAATGTTTGTAAAATTTGTATATAAATGACACTGCTTAATGACAAAGTTTAACTCTCCATGAAGTTATTCGTATTTTCAGGAAAAAAAATGCAGTGAGAACAAATGAGTCACCCACTGGAGAACTTGGTACGGGATGTCCTGGTATCCTCAAAACAAGAAGGATCATTTAAATAGCTTGCAGCCACCTGTAGCTTGAGCTCTCCTTTGTAAACATCTACACACTCACAGGGATCAACAGTAACAGTATCTCCTCTCCAGTAGAGGATCTGTTGGTCTTCTGAGTACTGAAGACTGATAAATGATAGAATCTCTTCTTGTCTGACATCTTTGAAACCCCCAATGTTCCAGAACCTGGAAAACCTGTTGTCGTGTAGGGGCGTATCAACAAATCAGTAGCTTCACTCATCTGTCACTTCTATTTCAGGATTCTTTCTGGAGTATTGATGATTAGAAATATGTTAGAATCTGAACTTTGGAGTATAAATTCACCCATTATCTACAGTAGCTTTCCTACTTTCATAACAAGATCTACACATTTTGTGGCTAAATGCTCATTTTTCTGATGACCAAAGCTAACTTTTAGATGAATTACTGATATACAGAAATGATTTCATCCCAATTAACATGTGAAACACAATTTAACTGTGATGATGTTTTCAGTCAAAGGCAGTTGCCTTGGCATTAACAGTGAAATCTTACCTGCACAGGAAGGCTCAGCCTAACCCTGGCAGAATTCCTAGGCTGTATCAGTACATGTGACATTAATAATATGTAGCTTATCAGGTGATGATACTCAGTTAGTAACATTCATCAGTGGGCCAATGGCAGATATTTTTTAACGTGATTATAATTTTTCTCTAAGGATTACCCAAGCATAATAAATAAGAAAATATGAGCAAAAATTGTGATAATACAAGGGATTTTTAAATGGCAATGATTTTAACATATAGATAAATACAAATAATCATGTCTATATTATATTGTTTGAAACTTAGTCTAGTGAATGACAAGTGATAGCATAGGTATTGAGAGTTTAATTTATCTTTTATTCAGCAAAACTTCTGATAGGCTTACTGAATTCCAATAGTTAATACATAATTCCTCTGTGTACTCAAATTGTTTCTAATTAGATGGACTTCTCTATTCTTTTAAAAATGTATTTTGTAAATATTCTTGTTATCTTTAGAATATCTGTGGTGCTTGTAAAACCATATACAGTGATTTCTTTCATTTCCTTTGTGTTTTTTTTAATGCACAGTAGAGTATATAGGTCAGATGCCTTTTGAAATGCCTGATATGTTAGAAATCCTCCATTCACCTCTTTAAATGAGTATTTGCTTTATTTATTTATTTATTTGTTTGTTTTTGAAACAGGGTCTCGTTCTGTCATCTAGGCTTGAGTGCAGTGGCATGATCATGGCTCTCTGCAGCCTCAATCTCACAGACTCAAGGGATCCTCCCACTTCAGCTTCCTGGATAGCTGGGACTATAGGTTCATACCACCCCGCCTGGCAGGCTCTCATTATGTTACCTAGGTTGTTCTTGAACTCCCAGGCTCAAGCAGTCCTCCCATCTCAGCCTCCCAAAGTGCAGGGAGTATAGGCGTGAGCCACCACACCCAGCAAAATCAGTATTTTATAAGTGAAATTACATATATATACACACATAACCTAATAGTATATGTGTCTGTGTGTGTGTGTGTGTGTGTGTGTGTCTGTATGTATTACAGTTGTTCCTCGCTATCCACAGAAGATTGATTCGAGGACCCTCTCGGATAACAAAATCTGCAGATACTGAAGTCTCTGATATAAAATGGCATAATACTGTATTTGCCTATAACCTATGCACATCCTCCGGTATACTTAAATATTTTTAATTGTTATTTGTTTATTTTTGAATACTGTATTTTTGATCCTCAGTTGGTTGAATCTGTCATGTGAAATCCTCATATACAGAGGGCCAACTGTATATATAATTTAATGATAGCGAATTACTAAAAATATTGGGGCCATAAGAAAAATTATTGATAGCAAATTACTAAAAAAATTTGGACCAATAAAGATTAGTGACTTCAAGAATTAAAAGACTATACATATATGAAAATTAACTCTTAAAATGTGACTTGGTTATTCAGTTAGCTTGGATAGATGAAGCAGAAAGTTAAATGGTGATTATGAAAACAGAATTTTTGTATATGTGGTTTAACTACGTTGTGAGTTACATGAGTGTGTTATTTCTCCTTTTGTCTCACTACTTTAATGGGAGATTATTGTTGCCCAACTCTGGGTCTAGTGTGTAATCAACTCTTTTCAGCCAGATTCTTTACCTCCAAAAGAGTGTCTTACATCTTTGGGTCTGGGCCCAGGTTCAACTCCAAGAACTATACATCTCAGGAACCAAAGGTTATGCTTGGCAGGGAAGCCTAATGCCCCAACAAGGCACTCACTAATCTATCTGAGTGGACTATTAGTGTTTTTCTATTTTAAAAATTTGTTTTATATATGCACAGGTACTCTAGCATCAGCTGTTGTGTCTTCCAAAGAGTTGAGTGCATTATTACATCAACTCACCCATGCTCATAATATACGTGTATGTGCCAAGTGGAATTTTGGGAAGCTAAGGGTAGGACTGGTGCAAAACTGTGCAATTACAAATTATAGGCTTCTGAAGAGGTAATCTGACTCCGTAAACCAGCCTCAAATCAAAAAAGATAAGTACTATGGTAAGACATAAGAGCTAGTCTCCAAAACACAGCTTGCACAGCCCTAAATTCATTATTAATATTTCCATAAGGACACAGAAAGGATGCTATAAATGACTCTTATCTCACAGACACTGCAGAAAGACCACTTACTTTCAAATTTGACATTCTACTTCTCCATGAGTGTTCTTGGGAATTCCTGGAAGAGAGACGAGCATGTGGAAAGGCCCTGGGGCAAGAAGGAGCTTGCTATGCTTGAGGAAGTGGAGGAAGGCCATCACAACTAGACCTAGACAGACAGGGGCCTCAATTGGGAGATAGGTGGGATACAAATTAAGCAGAGACATGAAGGTCATGTCAGGAGCTGGCCTAAAAAATCAGTGTACAGCTGTTGAAGAGCTTCATGCAGACATGTGACAAAATTGGATGTACATTTACAGCTATTTTGTGGAGAGTTGATGCGGGGCAGGGGCAGGGGGGCCAAGATAGGAAATGGGGCCCGTTAGGAGTTATTGCAGTGGTACATGTGAGAGATAGCAGAGACTTAGGCTGGTGACATTGTAGTGGAGATAGTAGTCCTGATTCAAGTCCTGTTTTGGAGATACAATCAGCAAGATTTAGTTAGAGATCAGTAGATACATAATAGAAAAGGTGATTGGGCCTCTTCACCTTCAGGTACTAGCTCAAATAACAGGTCAAACCAGAAAATCATGAACTGGTGCTTATCGTTTCATTCACCCATTTAATTAATCACTTATTCACTCGGAAAACAATTATTAAGCTCTTTCTGTGTGCCAGGCACTGTGTAAGGTGCTGAAGAGACAATGTCCCATTATCATTCATGTGCTCTGCCTGACAGACCCTTACACCAGTGGTTGGCTTGATTTACTTTATGTCTTAGAACATGGTGCTAAGGAGACCTACATTTTTCATTGTATCCCCATAGATTTTGTTCATTTAGACACATGGTTCCCTTCAGGGGTCCTTAGGGAGCCCCTGGGGTAACTAGGAATGGATGGAGTTGGCACACTGGTTGGCACACTGACAAGGTAGTGCTGCCGCACCTAGGACGGGGCCTGGTGTTGAAGTCTTGCCATATATAGGACAGCTGCACACTCATAATGTAGAATCATCCAGCCAAGACACCCAGTAACACTCCTACTAATGAGCCCTGATCAGCTTCACACTGACCAGTGACTACTCTCCTGCCCCCACCAGTAGTCAAACTGTCTGACTTTAATCAATGATTAAAGGGCATGTAAGTGGGAATTCTTTATGTCTGTATTCTTCCCAGTCTTTTTGCATGATCCTTTGGGCTATTCCAAGCCCCTTGTCTTACCCTGCTCTGCTCCCCAAATTGTGTACAAGGGGCAAGCTAGTAGGGCAGCACAGGCAAGAAAAAAACTAGTCCTTTTCCTTTCTTTTGTGTGTGTTCTTGGGAAATGTCTTTAATCTCCATTACTTTCGTTTCCTTGTCTGTAAAACAGAAATAGCACTAGTATCTACTTCATAGGGTTGCTGTGTTACAATCTCTAGAGCACTTAGAACAGCGCTTGGTCTTGGCACATTTTCTTAGTCTTTTGGGCTGCTTAACAGAATACCATAGCCTGGGTGGCTTGAACAACAGACATTTCTCACAGTCCTGAAGGCTGGAAGTCTGAGATCAGCGTGCCAGCGTGGTCTGGTTTTGGCGAGGGCTCTTTCCTGGACTGCAGTCTACTGACTTTTTCTTATATTTCTACATGAAGAAAAGAGAGGGGAGAGCTCTCTGGAGTCCCTTTGGTAAGGGCACCAAATGAGGGCTCCACCCTCATGACCTGATTACCTCCCACAGGCCCCACCTCCTAATATCAGCACTTTAGGAGTTAGGATTTTAACCTGTTAATTGAGGAGGAGGCACAAATATCCAGGTAGTTACACACACAATAAGCACCCAATGAATATTTGTTGTTATTGTTATTGTTCAACAAGTGGAAGACAGTGTGTTGGATGACCATGCAGGTGACACAGATGAATATGTCACCATTACAATTTCTGCCTTCATCACTAAATGAAGACATACCAATTGCTTAAATGCAAGGCAGCATGAGATATGTTTTTTGACAAACAAAAATCTGGTGGTGATTCTTTGCTTAACTGCTTAATGAACCTTTGTTACCTCTGCTCAGAGACTTGGATTTCAGGTCTGGCAATTTCATCTCACTAGGCTTGTTCTTCAGCTTTAAGTTAATTTCCCAGGGGAAATTACTCATTTTTCCAGGAGTTAGTCCCAGTCCTACCTTAGCAAGATTGCCTCCTACTTGTGCATTAACTAGGTGCCTCTCTTGGTTCCTGTTTTGCGTCGGCTCCAAACTGAAGTTCCTAGCTTTCCCCCACCACCTTGAGCACTGCTTTTAATCTCCAAGTCAGGGCTATTCCTTGGGTTAATGTGGCACTATTTTTTTTTTTAAAGCCCAGTCTTTGACTCTACTTGCTGCTCAACCTCATGGTCAAAGATCTGTTACTGATGAAATTTTATGAATGTTGTATTCTGGATGAAACTAATTTTAACCATTTCTGATGTGAGTTACAAATTGTGCACTAGAAACAAAAGAACAATTTATTATACAGGGTAATACAGTGTGAATCAACATCACTATAAATAACAACAATAACACAAATATTTATCTTTCTGATATGTAGTCTCGTCTTTTCATGTTCTAGAGTTATCTTTTTTTTTCCTTGTGAGCCCTAATGTTCTGGAGATTCATAAATGGTAATTAATGCTTCAAATTTATAATTGATATGCTTCATATCACAGTAGAACTCTGACATCAGTTTATTCACAAAATCTCTAATTAGTTAACAGTTTATTCATGAAACTGATTTAATTTGGGCACTATATGAAATTTCACACAACACACTAAAATTTTCAAAATATGTAATAACTATGGCTTAACTTTGTGGTCTATTAAACAGCAATGTGAGTATAGAAATATGTTAAAGTTAGAAAATTCAGTAGCTTCTCTTCAAGACATTGAAATCTATTATAACTGCCATTTTTTCTTTTTCAGACATTTATCATACATATAGAAGAAATGATAAAATGGTTTCATTTGTGTAAAGATATTTTAAATATTGGGAAAATGAATGCTAGGAGAGAGAATGTTGTCAGACACAGTTAACTACATAATCTAAAACTCAACATGAAACTCTACACCCCTCAAATTTGTCTAAAGCTATTATGATTTATTGAAAACTACCAGAATGCTAGTCCCCCTGACTTTTAAGTATTCTTCTTTAAATATGAACCCCTTAGGAAATAAAACCTATTGCCATGTATAACTAAACTTTGGTATGTGTATGATTTTTTTTGAGCTCAGGTAAAGTCCAGACTTACAGTAAATTAAATGGATAGCATGATTCTCTAACTGGGTTAATTCATTTAATCATTACTTCAAGAGTCATTAATTAAGCAAATATGTATTAATGCTAGGTTAGATGCTAACATAACAAAGATCAGTAAGTTGATAGCCCAGTGATCCAGGATCTGGTATTTCTCATAGGGCAAATAATATATTTAAGGAGCCTATAAATAGCAGCAATTTTATTAATGTCAGTAGACTTTAATCAATGTTTATTAAACATTTTAACAATCCCAAATTGTCTAATATATGTAGATTTTCTAGGCACTTATGGTCAAAAACAAGGATAACTATGAGTACATATTGTATCTATAATACATTAGTCACATTCAAAGGAAGAAATCTCACAAAAATTGTTATCACTATACAAGCAACAGATTTGTTGAAAGTGTTTTTTGTCTAATTATTTTGCTTTGTAATTTATGTAAGGTACATTGTGTGATAGCCTTATTATAGATTCTAATTGAAATAAATAGCTATGCTATTAAATGGAATTATGTACATGTAACCATGATTTTTAGAACATGCCTATATGAAGATTTATATGATAATTT
Source organism: Rhinopithecus bieti (assembly GCF_001698545.2). Classification (NCBI taxonomy): domain Eukaryota; kingdom Metazoa; phylum Chordata; class Mammalia; order Primates; family Cercopithecidae; genus Rhinopithecus; species Rhinopithecus bieti. The sequence continues at coordinate 6,715,258 of NW_016803664.1, read as the reverse complement.
TAGGTAAACATTTTATATGTAAAAATAATAGAATTGGAAATAATGACTGACATGAAAGGACTTGGAAGTATCCAGAATGCAATTAAGAGAGGCAGAATTTGCATAAATATTCAAATATATTTATAATTTTTAGTATCCCATCTTTTCCTTTTGGGAAGGAGAATAAGGGAGAGAATACTAACTGGTGATCTCTAAAACATGCTATCCTTTGATGATGTTTCAGAACTTAATAAAGCAAAAAAGCAAACAAGTGAACAAAAAGAAAAACTAATTTAGCATCCTTTTATCTCACTCTATAGTGTTCATACATGAAGCTCTATCCCTTTACTTGATGCTTTTCCAAATGACTCATGCCTTCTAAACTGGAAAGACTGGCAATGTCATTATTGGAAAATCTGCACTGTGGAGTGGTTGAGGGTATGAGCTGTGGAGTCGATGGCCTGCCTGTGTCACTAAAGACTGTGTGATCTTGGGCAAGTTACTTAACTTCTCTGGGCCTCCATTTTCTCATCAATAAACTGTCAGGGGAATTGCTCAGCGGGCAATTGTGGGGATTTATGAGTTAATATAATGCTTAGTACACTGTGTGGTTTATTGTAAGAACTCAGGAAATGTTAGCTCATACAAGGTTAAATCCCAAAAATGAAATATCCTTTTAAAATCAAGCCAGATCATAGCAGAAGAAGAAATGGTTGATAAATGAGAAAATGGTCTACCTTACTAATAACCAAGAAATGCATATTAACGTGAATTTTCCACAATTGAATAGGTGTTTATTTATTAATAATAACTATTATTAATGATTTGGGCCTGTGGGCACCTTCACAATGTTGGAGGTACATCCATTTTGGAAGGCAATTTGCCCTGTCTGCTCTACAAAATTTTAAATGTGGGTACTCTTTCACCCAGTAATTTTACCTGTAAGAATTTCTCTTGTAGAAATACCCTCTAATATGCACATATATGTGTGTGCACTCATGTATGTACACACATGCATATCTCTATTGATTGCTGTGTTACATTAAATTAGGGGAAAATGCTTCTGATATGACATGGTGCCCATAATTTAATGTAAAATGACAAATATAATTAGCTTAATTATTTACATATAGTACATGATCCCACTTTTATGGGAAAAGTATCTATTTTATGTGTGTGTTTTCAAGGGGAAAATGTATATTTAAGGATGCACACGTGCAAAAATAGCAAAAGGAGACACAGAAGGATACAGCCTGCAAACTCATACTCAATAGCTATGATGTGTGTCATCTCCTTTCATTCAGAAAATGTTTCTAAATTGTGCCAAAATTTTGTCAGGTATCAATTAATATTTGAAAAATTGAAATGAAAACCATTTTCTGTAAAAGATATTGCCTAATATATTTATATTTATGGCATACAGAAAATTGTGACCTCATGTGTCTAATGATAGACAAATAAAAAAGATTAAAATGTTTAGTATAATATAGATTTGACTTATGAAAACTGTCTCATGTTTTAAAATGTTTTGAGTTTTTTAAATCATCTAAGAAAAAATCTATATGGACACATTTGCAAATCTATTGATACTTATTTTTTTCTTCTTTTTAAATGCGATTATCTTTTTTTATCTTCCCAGAGTTACTGGAGGTGAACTGTTTGAAGACATAGTAGCAAGAGAATACTACAGTGAAGCTGATGCCAGGTAAGTGACTTGCCCTGGGCAAGATACAAGACTCAACATTCAAATAATACTTTTTCAGTATATTTCTTTACCAATGCATATTTGTACAAACAAATGTTCTAAGGATCTCCAGGATGATCCTTAGGAAAAAAAAAAAAAAAAAAAAA
>NW_016803664.1:6706968-6713157 GCF_001698545.2 Rhinopithecus bieti | reverse complement strand
CATTCAAATAATACTTTTCAGTATATTTCTTTACCAATGCATATTTGTACAAACAAATGTTCTAAGGATCTCCAGGATGATCCTTAGGAAAAAAAAAAAAAAAAAAAAAACTATGAATCTGGTCTATATTTTTATCTAACATCTGTAGTTAGATTACATATTTTATCAAAAACAATAAGAAAAAACAAAGCAAAACACCCCACCTAACTAGAATGACTTCTGCTAAAGCAATATATTTTTTAGTAAAGGTCAGAGATCAAAGATTGAAATCCTCTAATCCCTAGATAGATTCTAGGTTGCCCAGTGTTAGCCAGTAGTCACATGTGGCTATTGCAATTTCAGTTAATTAAAATTAGATTAAATTAAAAATGTATTTCTCAGTTGGTCTGACCACATAGCTGGTCTAGCCAACTGCCTAGTAGCCACAAGTGTCTAGTAGCCACCAATTGGCCAGACCAGATACATAACATTTTCATCATCACAGAAAGTTCTACCGAACAATGAATATCTAATCACAAAGCAGAAACAGACTGAAGAAAGTCTCAGTGGCCTTTTTAAGGAACTATTATTAGCTAATTAACTCTTTGGAAATATCATTAAAACCCTTGGACCTCTGAGTTGAAAATATTTATTCAAACATTTAAGAGAGTTCAAGAGTAATTTTTCTATCTTGTTAATTGGCAAAATCTTTACAAAAGTTAAAAAAATAACTAAGTTTTTTGTCTAATTTGCAACTTCCTAGACTACCCAAGGCAACATTTTTGGAGTGGAGTAACATTAACCACTTGCTTAGATATTACTTAGACTGCATGGTGTTAATTTTCCTGTGTACTTTTATATATTCTGTAACTGTCATTTAATTTTAAAAATCTGATCAAGAGTGATTGGCTCATTATTAGCAATGTAAATGAGATGTTTGGGGGGAGAGATTGAATCTGCCTCCATTCTCTAATGCCGTCGGAGCTTCCCAAGGCTTGCTAATCCCACTGTAGCCTGACCCTCAACAGATGTCCAGCTGATATTAAGGTTCCCAGCCCCTCCTTGCCCTCAGAGGCACACTTCTAAGTTTCTAATTTTTCTTCTTGGTTTAATGCACTGTTTATGGCATTTTGCGAATCTATCCGTACATGACTACACTCTCATTTTTTAATGTAATTTCTATGGCCAAAGTCAAATAGAAAATTCTGTGTAATTTATACTATGATGAGTGAATCATCACTTGCTCAGTTTACCCCAAATCCCCACATTAGGGTCCTGAAAGGGGCCTCGGGGGGAACCTCTGGAAGTAGCTATTTGGCCACTTGCCAAGAAACAGTAATACTTTTAATCAAGGTACTAAACTGAGGAATTTCATTTATTTTGCCCTTCAAAGTTATGTTAAACAGGCTGTTACTTGGTTTGAAAAATACTGGTTGAAATTAAAATAGAGACAATTTTACTGCTAAAGAGCCCTAAGATATTTTTTTATGAAAGCTCTCAGACAAAATTAAAGAGAAGAAACATTTCCTTCTCACTACAAGAATAAGGAGGCTATTTCTCAGTCAGATGTGATGGCCCACTCCTATAGTCCCAGAACTTTGGGAGGCCAAGGTGGGAGGAATGCTCGAGCCCAGGAGTTCGAGACCAGCCTGGGGAACATGGTGAAACCCCCTCTCTACTGAAAATATAAAATTAGCCAGGTGTGGTGCCATGCTTCTGTAGTCCCAGATAATCTGGAGGCTGAGGCAGGAGAATCCCTTGAATCTAGGAGGTGGAGGCTGCAGAGATCATGCCACTGTACTCCAGCCTGGGCGACAGAGTGAGACCCTGTCTCAAAAGAGGATATTTGATTGTCAAGAAAATGGTAAAAAAATTTTTACTAGTTCTCGAAAATGTAAGAATTGAATCCATTCTCACTAGTAAAAAAAATGGTGAAGTCCATTTAGTATGTATTATTGTTTACTTCTTTATCTTCTGTTATTCCCAAGATTCAATAATTTATCCTTGTTGTTTGAGAACAGTAAGAGAAATATTCCTAAAGAGTAGTGCAAAGTGAACATTATTGTAAAAGAAAAAAGATTCCTATGGTTTAAAATAATGACCAATACTTAAATAAGCAATATAGTCAACAGCAATGAATGTGAGACCCTTTTAGTCATATTGTTATTAAGAGAACTAGAAAATCATAGTCATGATCAATTTTTAAAATATTTACATTGTAATAAATCAGAGGGTGATTACTTTTTTAAATTCAAGATTTTTCTTTGGAATAATATTATTTTATACATTAAATGGTTGAAAATGTCCTTATTAAAATGTTTGCTTCATCTTTCAATGAATAAATGTAGTTCAGGATGTACTTGCATTTGAATTACACAGTGAACTTATGCAAAATTCATCAGTGTGATAGGTTCTACATTATTATATGTCAGATGACAGCTCACAGGACCTTATAGGTGCCAAACAAGGATTTCTCCTCTCTAATTAGCAGTCCATTTGACATCAGTGAACCTTTAATAAGAATAGCATAAAATGTGCATTTTGATATAGTATGAAGCAAAAGTTTTTCTTCACTGAAGTGTATGGAAATAGGTTTAACAATTACCAATGCTCCAGAGGATTATAAATTTCTATTTATTTATTCTTTGAAAGCTCCCTAGCTCTTCCCCAAAATATTCTTATACTAACGCGGAGTTTATTTTATTTATGGGTTTGCTTTAAATTCTCCCGTTATTGTTGGAGACTTGCATTTGTTTTCCTGTTATATACTTTACTAAAGCAACACTTCTAAGGCAAAATGGTAAATGTGTCCCTCCATTTTTTTTGACCCTTGTTTCACCTGCCACTTCATCTGTGTTTACCCTCTTGTTTCAACACGTGTTTAATTGTGACCTCAGATTTTAAACAGTTTAGATGTGTATAAGAAATACCTGGATATTTTATATCTCTGAAGAATTTTCCCAGAACATTATGGGAATTCTTTATAAATTTTTCTTTCTGAATATGGAAATTTTACCTTCTTATACATATTATTTAATTTGCACACTTACAATGAAAACAACACAGCTCAAATTGTTTTGTCTGAACAAGTCACAAAGTCTATGTTGGATGTCATTTTTGTTAGAACCAAAATTAGCTTTATTCAGCATTATTTGATTCCGATGTAAAGCTAAAACATGTGAAGAAATATAATTTTGTTTGTTTGTTTGTTTCATTGGGAGTTTCGTTTTATTTCATATTCAATGTGATTATGTGCCTTTAAAATGTTCTCCCTTCCATTCTGCCCTTGTATCTTTGCAGTCATTGTATACAGCAGATTCTAGAAAGTGTAAATCATTGTCACCTAAATGGCATAGTTCACAGGGACCTGAAGGTCAGTATATGGAGTCCATAAATCTGAATCAAAGCAGTTTTGTTTTTTTTTTCTGGGGAAAGGGCAGAGGGTGGGTATTTAAAATGGTTCCCTTGCCTTTCCCAACTTTTTTCTAAAATGAGTAAATGATGAAATGATAATGCATGATGCCTCTTCCAGTTTGCTCATCTACAGGCTAAATATACATCATAGCAAAAAGGGAAGAATACTGAAGAATACAACCTGTTTAAGTTTCCAAGCAGTAAACTACCAAAAGGGGTTTAGGGGTAGGCTTTCTTTAATTGCCCAGCATTTGCCTGGAGATAAACTTGGCCTGTGATGTATGTCCGCCTGTAGATTTAAACACCACTTCTGTTCTGAGACCATGGGTTGCTGTAGCAGAACAACTGGTTACACATTGCTCCATTTGAGTCTGATGAACCCTTAGGCAAGAGATAATAATTGCCAGCTAAATTAAAGCACAAGAAGTTAATGATTTATCAAAACTTCATTAGGTATCTTAATTTAACCTTAATGGTGCCCTGACTGTTAATGTTCAGCTTTTAGGATAATACTGGAAAAATGGGAGAGAAAAGGGAAACAGTTTATATGATGGAGCGGAACACAACAACTATAAAGATTATATTTGTGTTCCAGTTTATTTCCTGGAAGAATTTATAACCAGGAAATGATCTTCTCAATGACATGAAATATTTTCAAAATGGATTTTTCTAGAACAAATGGACCCACATTCTGGCTCACATCTGGCAAGATCTGATTGTTCTGAGGTAGTAGTCACTCTACTTGAGCAATATGTTTACATGACTGAAGGTGGTATAATACAACCCCAGTTGTCTGCTAGCTCTGCACTTTAACCCAGTCTCTCTGAGGGTATACAGACAGTGAGTGTAAGCTTGGAACTAACACACGCCCCCTGGTGTTTGCATGCAGTCATTGCATTCAGCAGATCCTGGAGGCTGTGCTACACTGCCATCAGATGGGCGTGGTCCATCGGGACCTGAAGGTGAGTAATGCCGTTGGAGAAGATAAACCACCACACAGTTCCTAATGACTGTTCAGCTGCAATTATGCCTGTAAAGGCAAAGTATGAGCAATAAAGTTGTGTGGACTTATTCCAGCACATTACTCAGGAACTTTCCCTCACCACAATCTCTCTTATTTCATCTCTAACACACACTTGAGACATATAAATCTTGATTTATCCCGATAGAAATAACTTCCCAACATTAACAATAAATAGGATGCTATATGTCTTTCCTTCTAAGGATGGATATAGCATTAATGTGACTTTCAATAGGACTTGATGATCTCTTCTTCACTCTAAATTTGTTCTATGGACATTGATCAAACATTTTATATTCATATGATATATACCCAATATTATGTAAATACTTAGTAAAATTATAAAGTGAGTAGAGATAAAGTTATTAGGTGAAGTTTTATCCTAAACGATTGTGTGCTAAAGAACCCCATTCTCGGCCGGGCGCGGTGGCTCAAGCCTGTAATCCCAGCACTTTGGGAGGCCGAGACGGGTGGATCGCGAGGTCAGGAGATCGAGACCATCCTGGCTAACACGGCGAAACCCCGTCTCTACTAAAAAATACAAAAAACTAGCCGGGCGAGTTGGCGGGTGCCTGTAGTCCCAGCTACTTGGGAGGCTGAGGCAGGAGAATGGCGTAAACCCGGGAGGCGGAGCTTGCAGTGAGCTGAGATCCGGCCACTGCACTCCAGCCTGGGCGACAGAGCGAGACTCCGTCTCAAAAAAAACAACAACAACAACAACAACAACAACAAAACAAAACAAAACAAATTGAACTTATGGACATAGAGAGTAGGACGGTTACCAGACTCTGGAAAGAGTCATGAGGAGTTCAGGGAGGGGAGGGTGGGGATGGTGAATGGGTACAAAAAAAAAGAATGAATGAATAAGACCTACTATTTCACAGCACAATAGGGTGAGTATAGTCAATAATAACTTACTTGTATATTTTAAAATAACGGAAAGAATGTAACTGGATTGTCTGTAACTCAAAGGATAAATGTTTGAGGGGATGGACACCTTATTCTCCATCATGTGCTTATTTCACATTGCATGCCTGTATCAAAATATCTCATGTATGCTATGAATATATATACCTTCTACGTATCCAAAAAAATTTTTTAAAGTAATAACAAAATTTTAAAAAGATTAATCTAATAACTTATAAATGATACTAAAGTTTTCAAGGTTGAAATACTATAGTTTTAAAATTTCTCTTTTTAGGACAATTATACTTTAATAACTTTCTACATCAGTTGTGAAAACGTCCTCTGGGCTAAATGCATCACAACAATGAGATTTTGAAAGAATGTGATTTGCATTCAGATATATAGTATTGAGTTCATATACTTAAAAAACATATACTAATACATTTTAGAATAAATTTTCAAGGATGAAAATGTCCATATATAACTTAGGACCCCTGGAACTTAAATATTTGGATGTGGGAAAACTTGGACATATAATTTACATCTTTTAAAATTACTATGAATAAAAAAGAAAAACATTAACTCATTATGCTTACGAACTACTGAATATCCCAAGGCCCTAAAAATATACTTGTTTAAAGCAAGAGGTTAAGATAGCCAGGGGATACAATATATAATTTATGTTTGAAATAATTTCGATCGCCACGTTGAATTTTTCCCTTCAGCTTGGAGTATTAAATATATTATATGAAATATACTTTATTTTACAGTGCAATATATTTAAGAATGCATTATCTTATTACCCTTAAAAAGCGAAGGTCACTGAAGAGTAAAGCATGTCTTCACTCTTCAAGCCTTTTTTTTTTTTT
>NW_016803664.1:6666528-6704402 GCF_001698545.2 Rhinopithecus bieti | reverse complement strand
AAAAAAAAAAAAAAAAAAAAGAACCCCATTCTCTTTCCCTTAACATTAGTCCTAAGAATTCTGAGGACACTGAGGCCTCTTAGTTTTTTATTTATTTATATTCCTAAAGACCAAGATACGAGTGTCTTCTGAAACTATAGATGTAAAGAAAGCAAAACAAATTTAATCATCAAATAATATTTATGTAGCAAATATATATGGATATCCCTATATATGTATTCTTATTTGAATGCCTACTGATACCCTTAAGACTTCACTCAGCATCTGATACCCTTGAGGACAGAGAATTTTTAGATCATTTAGAAATGAAATAGCTCACAAGGGGAGTACTTTTTCATTAATTTTCTGTCTCCATTTCCCAGCACTCTAGTTTTACCTGTGGAATTTCAGAAAAACAGTGAAGCCTAGAAATTGAAATGAAAAACTACTGGATGAGTAAAATAGTAAATGTGAGCACTATATAGTTTTGATTCTTTCAGACTCAGCATTTTCTAGGCATTAGGACAAAGGTGGCAAAGGATAATTTAGAATGTCTAAAACTGTGTGTGTTTAGTGAGAGGACCTAGACTTATTTCTCACGTGCAGACTTTTCTGGTTATAAAAAATTGTAAATCCATATTTCCAGTCACTTAATGTTCTAGAAGACTGTATCTCTAAACCAATTACATGAAAATGTGATTTATAAGCAAAACATTGCCTTAGTTTTCTGCAGTCTTCTTTTGATTTCATTGAATTCTGAGAGTTTTAAATATCAAAAGCAGGCCGGACGCGGTGGCTCATGCCTGTAATCCCAGCACTTAGGGAGGCCGAGGAGGGTGGATCAGGAGGTCAGGAAATCGAGACCATCCTGGCTAACATGGTGAAATGCCGTCTCTACTAAAAATACAAAAATAAAATAAAATAAAATAAAATAAATTTCAAATGCAAAGGTATGGTTAAGGGCATTTTCTTCTGAAGAGCCAAGATAGGACTATATATCTGCTAACACTTACCAAATGTACCCATTAGTATAAAGCAAAAACAGTACGTTTCTTTGAAAATTCATGTACTTTACAGTCACCTCAAAAATTCTTTACTGGCCATTTACAGACAGAGCCCCTTTTGTTACCTCTCAGAACCGATAGCACTACTTTCCTTTTAAGTGAACATATATGGACATGCACATCATTTGTGCAATTTTTTTTCAGATACTTCTGTAAATTTATTATTTGAAATATTTTACTCCATGTTATATAACCATAAGTGGACTTTAAAAGCCAAGTATAAAAAAATGTGAATCCTCTTCCATAACTTTAAAGTTATTTTTTGTGGAATTATAATATGGGACTTCTCTAAGCATTTGGACTCAGGTGAACCCTTCAAAGACTGAAACTTTAATAGGACATGGGCTGTGAAGAAAAATATATTCTCTGACATATGGGCTAACATCACTAATTAAAAACTTCAGCAGATGATTTTTAGGTAGGCTTGCCAGCAAAAGAAATAACTTGCTGCATTCCCCATCAGATTTCTTTAAGGCAGGGAAAGTACTGTTGCTCTCCATTCTCTTTCTTATTCTGATTCTGAGAAAGGACAGAAATGAACTTTTGAGAGAGCGTGTTATAATTTTTGTAGTTGTTGTCCTAGTTTCTGTCAAATTGCTGACTTGGATGGATTTCAGTTGAGTCTGGTTCTCAGTGCTTGCTTCAGTAGGCCATTTCATAAACACACTGAGAGAGTTCAAAGCACGTGCATTAGAGGCAGTTGATGCACTTCTTGAACATGCCAAATCCCCGGCTTTGTTTTGTGCCTTTTATACCCATGATGTATACTCTGATAAATATATTGTTTGTGATAGCATGTTTACCAATATGTAAAGTTAAAGAGATCAACTGTTGAAATTTCTTATTCCCAGGCTTTAAACAAAAACTTGCCTTTACTGTTTCTATGCCATGTATTTTTTGTGTCCATATACTAATTAATATGCTAATTGATGTGCGATTGAAATGTTTGTTGCACATAGTTTAATTTGTCCACATCAGTGAGAAAAAGAAACACAGGAAATGTCATGTTTATTATGATCAAAAGCACCTATGAGGATATAAGTGCTGTACAATTTGTATATAAGCCCTCTGGAAGCATAGCTGTTTAACATACTGTGATACTCCACAGTACCTAACATAGGGGCTTATACCTGGCCAATACCTGCATCATATTTCTTCAATTTAGAAATGAATGAAGGTCAACCAAAAGTACTTCTATAATATAAAAGGCAGCATTCAGTAAAATAGGTTATTAAGTGTTCATTAATATTTGAATAACATAAAGAAGACAAGTATATCTTCAGAATAAAGATCACTATTTAGTTGAGTAACTGCTGCTCATTGGGGCTCATTAGACAGTGGGAAATTATGAGGACCTATAAATAAGGGTGAGGTACAACAGGCAATTTCAGGATGTCCCTGAAACAAGCAATAGGAGAAGAGTCAGGGTGGTGGGATATCAGCGTCAGGAAGGTACATCCATCGGCACCAGGCAGAACCTAGTGGATACATGGACCACAACCTTTTGTATAAGGTGTGTCCAGTGGCAGGCCAATTAATATAGATCTAGATAATATTAGGAGGATCTAGTGGTGGTGATAAACAGTACAGTACAGTTCAGAGATAGGACGGTAGTCTTTGGGAGTGTTTGGATCAAGTGAGGATCTTAATAATCAAAATGGCAAAAGATGCCATTTATCAAGCAGTTACCATGTACCCTGCATTGTCTTATCATACAGTCTTCAGAACTTTATGAGGAAGGCGCTCTGATTATTCCCATAGTACATAAATAAAATGAAAATTTAGCAAACACAAGTGAAAGAACTTAAGATCACTCAGCTAGTAAAATATGATTGGTGCCTAAGAAATTTGATTCCAAGTCTGCATGCTTAATCACTATTACTTCTCAGTTTAGTTAGTTGGATGAATTAAAAGCCTGTAAAGAGACCAAAGAATGAGTCAAAACAATGATAGGAAAATAATTTTGCTAGCAACATTCAGAATAATTTGGGAAAATGGTTCTAAGTTTAGTGAATCAAAAGGTTAAAATAATCCTGCCTATGGGCCTTCCAGAGATAAACAAAATCTGTATCATTAGGAATAAAGAAAATAGATATAAGGTAGAGTAGGGGGCAGTACAATTTGGCAGTAGACAGGTGTATGAAGTAAAACTTTTTCATTTAGAAAATCAGTAAGGTAGCATTGACCACAACCTTTGGAAAACAAGACAAAGAAGAATAAAATGCATTTGCCACATTTGATTGCCACATGAAGACAATTAGTATCGGGTGCTTAAAAATATAGATTCTTTATAAAGAGCTGAGTGTTGTAACTCAGTGTTGAATATTTGTGAATTGGTGGTTTAAAGTTCAAATACAAAAAGAGAAGAACGAATATTCATCAAACATTCCTTCAGCAGCTACTTACGCATCATTTTAAATGTGGACATAAATTACTGAGCAAAACAAGAACAGACCTTGTGTGCATGAAACCCTGCTGGCCATTGAATTAAGGATCATTTAAAAATATGTATGTAGGCCAGGTGCAGTGGCCCATGCCTGTAATCCAAGCACTTTGGGAGACTGAGGCAAGAGGATTGCTTGAGGCCAGGAGTTCAATACCAGCCTGTGCAACATAGCAAGACCCCATCCCTACCAAAAAAAAAAAAAAAAAAAAAAAAAAAAAAAATATATATACATATGTGAAAAGCTTATTGGTGATGTTCTTCCCAGAAAGGAGGAAGTACATCAGACAAGTACTGCATTCAGAAAAATATTAGGTCAAAGCAAGGTTGCAGTAACAAATGACAATTTTTAATGTCACAAGAAATAAAGGAATGTCAGATCAGATATGTTTTCTCATTTAAGATCCTGGAGAATACAATTTCTATGACTTAGTTGACAAAATAAGTAAAGGAGATAGTTATAAAGCTATGCTTTTTCAAATAACTATATTTGAAACAAAGTAGTGAGATTTCTGCAGTTCAAATGTGCCAGAAATTGTTATTAAACTATTTCATGAACAACAATCTGGATAGGAGGCTTCATACACACAACTGAATCTTTAGCAACAAATTAGCACCCTGTGAATTGCTTCAGCAGAGAATGCTGCCTTTAGTATCAGCCCCTATTCAGAAGAACAACATTACTTAATGGAAACGTCATTGAATGGATGGATAGATGGATTAGATGGATATGAGAGAGAAAGAGAGATTTTAATGAAGAGAATTTGGAGATTTGATGGGAACTTTAAGGCTGTTTCATAGAAATAAATTTATGACCAGAGTTTTCAGGGAAACAGAGAGATGAGAAGTATTTAGTAATTTTTTTTTTTTTTTTTTTTTTTTTGAGACGGAATCTTGCTCGTTTGCCCAGGCTGGAGTGCAGTGGCGCGATCTCGGCTCACTGCAAGCTCCGCCTCCCGGGTTCACGCCATTCTCCTGCCCCAGCCTCTGGAGTGTCTGGGACTACAGGCACTCGCCACCACTCCCGGCTAATTTTTTTGTATTTTTAGAGAGACGGGGTTTCACCGTGTTAGCCAGGATGGTCTTGATCTCCGGACCTCGTGATCCGCCCGCCTTGGCCTGCCAAAGTGCTGGGATTACAAGCGTGAGCCACCGTGCCCAGCCAGTAAATTCTTGTTAACCACGGGTAGTAGATATATCAACCTGTGAAATTTATTGGATAATTATAAAATCACAAGTATTATACTTTTCTCAGAGCCTTGTTTAGATAAAAGTTTAAGGAACACATCATCTGTGTGTGTATGTTTAGATATTTTTGAAACAAAGTATGTATTTGATCAGTTTAATAATTCATTTAGTCATTCCAGTATTTCTTTATTGAGTGTCTAGTGTTTGTCAGGCAGTGGAGAAGCTGTGGGTAATTGGCACTATCCCACTGCAGTTACACTCTGGTTCTTTCAGTCTACCCAGCAGTGTGTGCTGATAATGTAAAAGTAAATTAATAAACAGGAATGGAATACAGAATGATTCTTACGAACTTGCTCATATATGCATAGCAATAGAAAGAGTACTTCCTAATTGCAAACTTATAGCACATACATCTGCTAGAAACTCCTTGTGCTAAGCACATGAATTCAGGCGTTAATTCCACACAAAAATAAAAGCTAAAATCCTTTGTACCATGTATACAAATGGGACAAGTGAGCTTGACATTCAAGCTTTTCAATTCATGCAAAACTAAAAAAAAAAAAAATAGTTTATTTTGAGGAGCTTCATTCGCACCTTCTTTGGCAAAAGATAAGTGACAGAAAACACACCAAGCAGAGAATGATTTTCTGTTAAAAGAGTGAGATTCTCCAATAAAGGAAAGAAATTTTAAAAGACAATTTTTACTCCTTAAAAAATAATATCCACAGGAATGTAAGAATGAAATAATATAGAATAATAAAATTAGTAATTTGCTTTTTATAATATTCAAAAATTTAAAAAGAAATAAAACACACATGATTTTACGTATATATTCCTAATGGTTGAGTCTTTTAGATGTGCACAAATTAAAGCTTGATATAATTAATGCTAAAGGCCATTGCTTTTGCCAAATCAATTTCTTAATAAAGATGTGATAATTGGTGAAGCAAGGTTAAAACTATGTTTTTTCATAAGTTTTGGATATGGGTAGTAAATATTTTGAGTACTTCAAATTCTTCTAAAACATCTACCAAATGAACTACGTTTTAAAATAACTGTTTTATACTATTGGTGGAGTTTCTTTAGTATCACATCTTTAAAAGGAAAGAATTAGAAAATCTAGCTTCAGGTCTTGGCTTCATGTTTTTGGGCCTCCCTACCTCATGTGGAAACTGAAAGGTTTGAGTTATTTTATCTCCCAAGTCTCTTCCAGTTCTGAAAGTGATTCCATCAACCTGCCTGTGTACTTTGAGGCATTTGAAGAGTTTCAAGAAAACCTTGAATCATATTAAAAGAAGTTGCCATTGTATTCATATGAAAGTACAGAACAAAACTTGCAAACAGTTGCTGCTCATTACAGCTGATATGCTATAAATGGTTGTTGACACTGAGACCAGATGTCATGGAAAATCCTGCATCATTAGGAAGCAATGGGGGTGGGGAAGGAACCTATGTGTAAGAATGTCTGTGCACTCTATTTAAAAACCAACCTAGAAAGGGATTTCATTATAAGAATCTAAAGAACCTTTCAATATATAAAGACTAACATAATAGATTGCATTAAGTTGGCATCATTAATAAAGACATTCCCCAAGTTACAAATATTAAATGTTCTGCACATTGAAATGACCAGTTGCACTGGAATGTAGTAGCTAATCACTAATGTGTATGTTGTCACCACAGAGGACAGAGCTCCTATGATAAAACCCAGTGTGATTTTATTATTTCATAGAAACTGTTATGAGATATAATTTAGTGCCCTTATAATGTTCATTTGAGAAATTAAGGAACTAATTAATTAGCTCCAGGCATTTGTGAGTTGTCCAAGTCCACATAGGTAATAACAGTTAGGGCCAGGACATGAACCCAGATCTTCATCTAAATCATCACCCTGCCTGTTTCTCTCACAGTGCTGTGGTCCATAGTCAACTAGCTACATTTGAAGATCTGGGTTTCTGATCTCATCTGTCCGATTTGTGTTAGAAAATCAAAAAAGTGGAATAGTAGCAAATAATTGTGTAGTGGTGGTCCTTTCTAAGGAGGTAATCATTAATTAGGTGAGAAATTCTACCCTTTCAGCTTGGGTAAACTATATTTGCAAATTATCTTCCTTTCTGTAGGCATTCAGAATTTAAACTAACCTTGCCAACAAAATTTTGTAGTACAATATATTTTTAATTTGGAAGCTATATGAGTGGTAGTAATTCAGGAAAATTAGAATAAATGTGCTTGTCCTGATTAAAATGTTGCTTTAGAAAGTCTTAGTGATTAAGCCTCCCACACAATCACAGAACATGATAGGAGGATTATTCAAACTGATATATACCAAAGAGTTATATAGAAATCAAACTTGTGTGATTATTTTTAATGTTTCATTGGAGCTGCCCTTTAAAGCAATCTTATGATGAAATATTAAAAGTGAATAATCCCTTAAACTCATCATCCTAAACTTTTAGTTTTCATTCTACAATTTCATTTTAGATCTTAAATTTCAGTAATCATCCTAATTTTTAAATTTTCATTATATAATTCTGTATTTCAGGTTTGCCTAAATATGAAATCATGTTAGTCTCTTAATTGTTACATCTACACAGTCACCTTCAAATAACCCTGCCTTTTCTTGTACATAACTGCAGCTGAACAGTCTTCATGAGTATAAGGTGCAACTCTGGTCCAGATGGATTTACTATTTTCTGGATGACTCACAAAGGCCCTACAGTGAGATCTTCTTTAGTTATGAATATTTGCCCCAGTCATTCAGAGGATATATGTGCATGGTAAAAGTCTAAGATGTTCCATTTCTTCTGAATCGGCAGGTACTTGGTGCTTGAGGCGTAATGCACATAGCCCTGCCCAGCAGCTTTTTCATTTAGTGATAAGAGTGAAAACGCACTATTTTTTAAAAGGTTATTTACCAGTGACGCTGACAGTTGCTCAACAAACTTATCACTTGACTTCAAACACCTAAAATGTGATTTCTAATGTGATTGGAACTCTTTTTTGGAATGAGTCTGTGGTTGACAAATTAGGACAGATGTGTATTAACAGAAATCTCTGACATGCCAATGCTTTTGAAAGTGAAGAAAGAATTAGAATCAACCATTGCTTACAGTTTGATGAGATTTATCCGAGTTGATTATTCCATGAATTAATAGTTGGAACTTAACTTCTTGATCAAATTAGGAAATGCATCAATGTGGTAGACCATAAATTTTAGTTGCAAAATAAAATGTCAATTGAAAATAATTTAACATGAGTAGATACTATAGAATATTGATAAACAAAGTTCCAAATAAATTTCAAATGTTAGGTTTTACTAAAAGTCATTTCAGAATAAAAGCCTTTTATATTCTTGAGATATCTTCATCCCATACTCCAAATTAAATTATGTATTTAGTGTTGAGGTGGTTAAAAATCCCTATCAGCCCCACAAAATTAGAAAAGTTTTCTCACATTTACCAGTCATCATAATAGCGATGAATCTGATGGCAGTGAGCAACAATAGCCTGAAGAAGTCTGGTACTTGGTTAAAACTTACTCGCCAACATTCTAATTTCTTATAGATTTAACCTAATTTCTTCCAAGTTCTGGTTATGGGTCTTTGCTAATTTGCATGGCTGGCTTAATTAATAAATTAGGTACTGGTTTAGGCTGTGTTTACACAAGGTCGAAACAAGCAACAGAATTGACTAATTCAGTGAGAAAAATGTAGCCAATTTGATTTTTAAAGCATGACATTTCTTGTTTATTAACATATAAACAAAATGAATTTGATTGACTGAATTTTTAGATTTTCAGACAATCGTTTTGGCACTTGTAGAGTCCATTGTTTCCCAGCTTTTTTCAGAGACACACCTCTAAATTTGCTGGGTTTTGTCCCCAAATAGGAGAACTTTGAACCATTCTCCCATATACATTCTAGCCCAATATATTTATCAAGTTTGGAGTTGTACATCCTTAACTGTATATATTAATCAGCCTCCTTTTCCTAACCATCTTCATTTCTTAAAATCCACAAAAGTGATTTGTGGAAATTGAAGACTGTTCCCTGGTGCTTATTTTCAAAGTACTAATGTGTCTTGATACATTGGTTGGGAAACAGTGGTATAGACACAGCCTTATTCCAAGACTGAGTTATCGGCCCTTGCATAATGATAAATACCCGAGAAAATAAAAATATGTCTTTCTCATAGTACTCTGAGATGGAAGAATAAATATATAAGTAATGCTCTGAATCATACTTTGAAGAAATGTAAATTATGTTTTAAAAGCTGGCTTATAAAGAAAAAAAAAGCTGACTATAACATTTGGCAAATAGTAGTATACTCTTTCTGCCTTTAAGAATAAACAGATTCTTAAAGACAGCAATTTTAATACATAATTCAGAGTAAGTCTCCAAAATTTGTACCAAAATTGTTTGGAAACATTGAGGAATCAAAATCACTACATTTGGGTCCAAACTCTTGAAGTTAACTAGGATTTAATTTGCACAGTTTCATTTGCCAAATGTCTGTAGATTGGTCCAACTCTTGTTATTATTTTGCCAAGTTTCCTTCTGCTGAAAATGTCTGCTCTGTTAGGCTTCTAAGTCAATGTCCATGGCCAAGTCTGAATCCTGAACGGTCCTTGGAAACATGTGAGCAGGTCAAGACAGGTGCTCTCATTCATTTGATCCCTCCCCAAATATATTCTCTCTTCTGCCCAGTATCTCTCTAGGACAGTTATGCATCTGTCTGAAGCCTGCACACATGATAATATTTAATCATTTTCTAACTGTATTTTCCCTGGGATTTAGGAATGGCAGTCTCCAGGAGAGATGACAGTGCATGAATTTTTTCCCCCTAATCCTGTAAAATGTTGTTAGTTTTGAATAGTCGCTTAAAATAGGTTCTCACTTCAGTCTCTTTTTTTTTTTTCTTTCTAAATAAAGCCTGAGAATTTGCTTTTAGCTAGCAAATCCAAGGGAGCAGCTGTGAAATTGGCAGACTTTGGCTTAGCCATAGAAGTTCAAGGGGACCAGCAGGCGTGGTTTGGTGAGTAGGGCCCCCTCCTTCATGTTACCTGTAGTCTTCTGGCTTCTGACTTCTGGCTCCTAATCCCACTTCCTAGTGAAAATAAAATGGAAAAGTTCATTCTAATAACAATTTGACTAATTTTAAGATATTGTGCCTTTATAAGCACTTACTTTTATTGACATTAAAGGGTATATAATCTAGAAATAATTTAAGGGAAAATATTAATGGGAGAACAAGAAGACATACACTTTTTTTCTCAAAGAATGTTTGAGAAAGTGCATTATTTAGTGCATTAATTAGAGGATTACAACATTCAAAGAATACTTTTTTATTTGAAAGAAAGTTGATTGTTTGCATACAGCCTCATATGATGCCAAAAACTGCTATGTGAATAGTAGATGCTCAAGAAACACAGGATATTTCACATATAATACTTTATGATTTATGAATTAAAGATTGCTTAAAAATTATGAAGCATGTATTTATGTGTATATTTCACCTTAGTTATTTTATATGTCTTCAACATGCCACTTTCCTCTCAAAATTCTGATAATTTAGAAATTTTATGTGATGAAATTTCTGCTTCTTTACAATTAAGGAAGAAATTAATTCCAAATAAATTTAAATTATAGTATTTCTAACCAGACTTAGGTTTTGTTTCAGTATTCAGCCTGAATAAATTATTTACTCATTAATTTTCATATGCCTCTCTCTGCCATTTTCCAATATCCAACCCACTTCTCATGTAGAGTTCTAAAAATATAACCTCTCCCCAAGGCTGTCTTACTTCTCTTCAGACTTTCAGTGTGTTGAGGTTAGATAATTTTTTTAATGCCCTTCATTTCTGATTTCTTTTCTTCTGAGCACAACAAATAGAGGACTAAAAACATGCTATTTCTTTGTTTTATATGCAAATGCTTTTCTGTATCCCTAATGTACACATCTCCCGAGATGTGCGTATTACTCCCAGGATTCACCACCTCTCCCTTACCCGCCCCAGCTGTTACTGGGAGTGGATGGTGTGCCAAGCCTTCCTGGCAGCCTAATGCAGGACCTCAGTTCCTGCTGCCTGTCCTGTTTCAGTAGTACCTGACAGTCATTCTTGTTTGAAGTCCCTCCCATGTTTAATATTACCTTTTACATTGTCTTTTTACCCTCCAATCCCAGATGAATTTAATACCTCCAAACTTGTCATTTTGTTAATAATATTTTAACTTTTTAATAATCTTGTTCCCATTAACTGCAAACTAAAAGAAGGTAGGACCTAGATTAGGTCTGTAAATTAGAGAGTCAAATGATCTCTGTATCCTGGAAAAGAGTACAGTTAACACAGAAAGAATATATTGTAACAGGAGTTAAAGGTTGAACAGGAAGTAGTGGGACTATCACAGAGATGGGCAAAGCAAATATTAGAGATACATAAATTAAGTAGGATGTCCTGACCCTGGAGGAGCTGAGGCTTTTGTATCAGTAACTATTTACCATTCAGGATGCAAGTATCTTAACATAGGAATGTATAAGGAGCTGAGGGAACACAAGACAGGAAGTACAAAAACCTGCCTCTGGAGAGAGGTTCAATAATTGCCTTAACACCTATGGTTGCCTAAAGGATGAATGGGACTTTGTTCACCGTCATGCAAGAAGATTAAAGCATTCCAGATAGAGGGATCTGCATATGGAAAGGCTCAGAGGCATGAAACTATTTCAGTAAAACAAGAAGTTTGATAAAGCTAAAGTATACTCAGGTGAATAGTAGTTAATGAGGCAGGAAATGATTTTATGTTTATTTGAAGGGTTTGGATTTTACCTTAGAGGTTTTGGGATCTGGTGAAGCATTTTTAGAAGAGAGGTGTATGTTGTTTAATAATGATTCCAGTAGAAGTATAGAAGATGATTTAAGGATAGTTAATCTGAAAGCAAGGACCCAGTTAGACTAAAGCAATCATTCAAATTATACTTGATAATAGGTTTGACTAGGGAGGGTGTAGGAGCAAGCAAGTTCCAAATAACATACAGATCAGACAAGAAATATGAACTCTAAGGGAATCTGTTTAGGAAACATGAAAGTCCCAGACATTGGGTTCGAGGACAGGACTCGAGTCCTGTGTAGAGCAAAGCAGGACCCCACCTCATGAGAGACTTGGGGTATGAGGCAGGATACAAAAATGGGAACTTAGGCCCAGGGATATAATTGCCAGAAATTGGTAAAGGTGATGACTGGATATCAGGAATAAGATAGAAGCCTTTGTTATCAGGTCTGAGGCTCAAATTAACATCAGCAGCTGTGTTTGATGATTACAAGAATGTTGGAATCAAGCTCCTTAAATCTCTTCTGTTTTTGAGCTTAATGTTTTATCTCCTCTGCTAGGACACATACAGTTTGAGAACAGGGCTATGTGTAGTGAAAAAAATTTTACTTTTTGAATCAGAATATATGAATTTATATCTTGGTTCTGATTCTTAACAGCTGTATGATATTGAGCAAGTCACTTTAAATCTATGAAGTCACTGTGCTCTTTGTAAATGGGATAATAAACACTTCTTCACAGGACTGTTACAAGATTGAGTGAAATAGTCCATAGAAACTTGAGAGAGCTATAAAGGATGTTCAATAAGTTTTCAAAACCGTCTTGGTGTGAAACAATGACATAGTTCTTTGCATATTCAGTGAAAGTTGTTTAGTGTATCAGTGAGTAGAAGACGAATATCAGGTCAGTAAAAGCAATAGCATCCAAATAAAAGTACATAGATTTCAAATTGTTATTGATTTCTAAAAACAAGCTGGTCCCAAAGAAGCAGTGACAGCTCAGCAATAAAATTTCCACTTCATCAGTATGGTGCTGTCAACAATTAAGTTATTGTTAAGGTACCTGTTAGAGTAATAACGTTTAAAAGAAGCAACATCTTAAGTTCTAAGGCAATTCAGTATTTCAGAAGTATAGAAAAACATAGTGTCTAAACTTAGGAGAATATACTTCTTTTTTCTCTTTCTTTTTCTTTTCTCAAGTTCAAGCAAATCTTCATGGTAACCTGAGGAAAAAGGAGACATGTGGTGTTCTATGTTTCTTTCTAATGAACTGCCAGATGTATATTTAAGTATTAGGAGTAAAGGCATATTTTAATAATGAATGACCTGTTTTGATGTTTATTCATTATGATCTGCCATTATAGTCCCATATATTTTGACTGATTAATTTTATCTTTCAAAATGTAATATCAATGATTATGGTTATTCTAATTTTGATAAAGAGCAGAGCTCTTTCTTCATTATGTGAAATACTAGAGCTTCAGGCTTTTACATAATTTTATTTTAATAAATATACAAGGTCTATTACAAATAAGAAAAAAGCATATAATATGTATACAAAACAACATAATAGATAATACAAAGCATTACGGAAGCTGTTTATTGTGGGGTTTTTTTTTATTATCATTTTTCAAGTCCAAACTTGTTTGTTTTTTCCCATATTTACTTTTCATTTTCTAGTCTGGTCTGTTGGAACACTAGCCAAAAATGGTAGAAGTAAACACCCTGTCACCATACTTGATAAGATGGCTAGAAAATTTACCAAAAGGAAATATTCAGATATATTCTGTTTCTCTTATGGAACTGGACATGTTATTTGCAGTACATTTCTAGCATTTTGTTGCTGCTGGGAAACAAAAAAGAAACGTAACTACCAAGATCTTGGTTCTTGGAAGAATTGCTTTGCTTGGTTGCTGTTACGTCTCTTTTTTATGATATTAAGGTTCTTTTTATGCCAGTATGTTACAATGGATACATTTCCAACAGTCAGTAATTCTCTTTTCTCTTTGTGTTATCTATTTTGATATTCTTATTGGTTTTTCAAAGTAAGAAACATACGCTATCCCTAAAAAAGGCAAGCTCTCATTAATTTTTCTATTGATGGCATGTAGTATGCGAATCCTAGATTCTTGCAAGTTTAGTTTCCCACAAAGAAGGTCTTATCTATTTTACCCCCCGTATGTCTGAATTTATGAGGTCACATTGTACAGTACATTGTGTCCTAACATCCATGCATTTAGATATATGCTTCAATATTCTTGGGGTAAGGACCCCACTGACTGCTCAAATGATGATTGTAACTAAGTGAGAATGAGCATGATGGTTTTCTCTTAGAATTTTAGTCTCCAGAAGAGGTTTGTAATAATTTACATTTTAAATGATCTTTTCATTTCTTACTCACATAATAACTTACTTCCCTATCTTAGGGAAGCTTAGGAGAGATATTGTTAACATTTCCTATTTCTGGCCATGCATTCTAAGTTATTGAAATCATACATTATTAAAGTTTACTGACTTAGATAGAAGAGTACAGATTGTGTATAAAAGTGTGGTTGAAATTCAGGGTGAGAAGGGATCACTGAGAACTGTAGGTAGCTAAGGAGAGTTCTAAGATGGAAATAACTTAGAGCCACTCTGTTAGAAAATGGGTAGAGAAAAAATATTAAGGATTCAAGGAACAGAAAAAGTAGTATCAAGGGTGACAATGAGAAGACCATTTTTTAAAGACCTTAAAGAGATTAGTCAGGTCAAAGGCTCAGAGGGAGAATGAAATCATGTTGAATGAATGAAGGGTAGCCAGATGATAAAGGATCTGAAAGTGCTCACTAAGAACATTGGATTTAATCTGGACTTTAGCATCGGTTTCTCATTGGAGTCTCAGTGCCTGTCCACTCTAGAGGAGATGGAGGAGGACGGTGAGAGTGGAGGGGACAGAAGCACTGGTAAACTCTTTAAAGCAATTGTGCCCATCTCTACCTTGGAATTCATAGACCGCATATCACTCCTTGAGGAAATCTTCAAGCTTTAGGCAGTGGAACCACCATTATTGTCAGTAATTCTCTTTACCTCACAACTACCAACCAAATATTTATTTCAAGGCAAGTTTGAGGTACAGATGGATTACCCAGGGTCCATTTGAAGCTAAATTACAACATATAGGTCTTTCCTTGGAGTCCCTTCTAATTGTCTGTCCAATCTTCCCCAAAACAAACAGAAAAGAATGGTAATAGAAAAGAAAAAAGATTGAGTGCAAATTTTTTTTCCTCATTTTCTATTTTGTTCAGAGAAGTAAATGTGTTGTATATGTTGTCTTTTTAATACCTCTTTGAATGTTGTTTGTACTTAATAAGTATAAATTTGTCACAGAAATGAGAGGGAAAAAGTTTCTTTCTTGGACACTTTGCATTTCAATAAGTATACAGTGTGTTTCATCAGTGATCTGTGGTTGGAGAAATTCCATTATATATACTTTTAAAAGTTTTTTTTTGGTTTATTTGTGCTTTTAAAGAAAACTCCCAAATGAGGATAGTTATTTTAGTACGTTTCAAGCAAACATTTTATTTAAAAAACTGTTATTTTCAGGAATAAATATTTTACTCTAGATTCTAGCTATAAATTGTTTTTAAGTGTAACTTATTGAATTCTATACCAATATGTATAATATGAGGTTTTCTTTCCCCATCTAGTTTTTCTTACTACATCTCTTTCTTAAGTTGAATGTCTAATTGATACTTGTTTAATAGTGATTCATCTGAATATTCCTGCATCTTCTCTTTAGTTGCCAGTTACAAGTACATACTGATTATTTATTAGTACACAGTGAGCTCTGTGATATATTTTGGACTTATATCTTCTGATGAGTTCTTCTCCATATTTCTTTTCAGGTGTAGTTTTAACTCCCATATACATAAAGGACAATAAGAATTACTAACCGGAAATGGCCTTAAGTGTACAGAGTGACTTTGCAGCATAGTAAATTGGCCTTCATATCTGAAAAAAAAAGATATATTTTTTTCAAATGAGTTACAGGGCAGGGCATACTAGTGTTGATATTTCTATAAAGAGAAAGTCTACACTATTTATTGCTCTGAGAACCTTGTTGTATTTTGAAAACATATCATCAAATAAAGAAGCCCCCGAAAATTTTCTTTCTTAGTTTCCCATTTCATATTGTTTTGTCAATTCAACTGTGACTCATTAACACCTCTTTCCCCTAGGTTTTGCTGGCACACCTGGATATCTTTCTCCAGAAGTTTTACGTAAAGATCCTTATGGAAAGCCAGTGGATATGTGGGCATGTGGTAAGCAATTATATTTTGAAGCAAATTTTGTGATATGCTAATGTCTTAGTCTATTTGGTCTGCTATAACAATCTGTTGTTATTTAACAAAGTGGGTTAAATAACAAAATAACAAAATGTATTTCTTATTTATTTATTCATTTATTTTGATAGAGTCTTGCTCTGTCGCCCAGGCTGGAGTGCAGGGGTACAATCCTGGCTCACTGCAACCTCTGCCTCCCAGGTTTAAGCTATTCTCCTGCCTCAGCCTCCTGAGTTGCTGGGATTACAGGCGCGTGCCACCATGCATGGCTAATTTCTGTATTTTTAGTAGAGACAGTGTTTCGCCATGATGGTCAGGCTGATCTTGAACTCCTGCCTCAAGTGATTCACCTGCCTCAGCCTCTCAAAGTGCTGGGATTACAGATGTGAGCCAGCACGCATGGCCACAAAAATTTATTTCTCACAGTTGTGAAGGCTGGGAAATTCAAAATCAAGGTGCCAGCAGATTCGGTGTCTGGTGAGGTCCTGCTTTTAGTTCTGTAGAGTCACCCTCTCTTTGTGTCTTCATATGGCAGAAAGGGAGAGGGGGCTCCCAGGGTCTCTTTTATAAGAGCATTAATCCCATTCATGAGGCCTCCATCCTACCAAAGACCTCACTTTCCTTCCTTCCATCATATTAGGAGTTAGGATTTTAACACATGCTTTTTACAAGGGACACAAATATTGTCTATAACAACCACAATTTTTATAATTTAAAATACAAGTTGAACATCCCTAATCAAAAAATCTGAAATTTAAAATGCTTCCAAAATCCAAAACATTTTGAGTGCCAATGTGATTGCCGTGTGTGGAAAATTCTGCACCTGACCTCATGTGATGGGTAGTGGTCAGACACAGTCCAAACTTTATCTTATGCAAAAAATTATTTAAAATGTTTTATAAAATTGCCTTCAGGCTATGTGTTTAGATGTATATAAGATGTAAATGAATTTCCTGTTTAGACATGGGTCTCATCCCCAAGGTATCTCATTGTATATGTATAAATACTACAAAATCTGAAAAAATCCAAAATCTAAAACATTTCTGGTCCTTAGCATTTTGATAAGGGATACTCACCCTGTAATATCTTTTAAATTTGAAGTTGATATTCTCTAACAATCAGCTTAGAGCAGAAGTTCTCAAACCTCAGTCTACAACAAGATTACATGGAGAGCTGTTTAAAGGACAGATTGCTGTGTTTCTGATTCAGTATATCTAGGATAGAAACATTTACCTTTTTGACAAATTCTCAGGTAGATGCTAATGCTGCTGTTTTCTGGAACACTTTGATAACAGGGATGTGGGGCATTGCTCCTAGTGGTTATGTATTTATGCTGCTATCTTCTCAACCAGTCCTTCCAATAAATATTGTTTGCCCATGATACTTGGCAGAGATTAAGAGTGAACTAGTAAATATTGGAAAATAATGAAATTGGCCATCCTGTGGGGACAAAAGTCTGACTTAGGCCTCTATCTGCCAACTCAAATCAAAAACAGTATCCTATACAGGCCCAAAGACATATAATGGGGAGGATTTTCACCCACACTTTTATGTGGAATTTTATGTTTCAACATATACTTTGAATATGTGAAAGACTGAACGAATACTGCAATATTACCCTACTAAGATTATCAACATAATCACCTAAATTCCTGACACTATGCCATTGCTACCAGCCTACAAGTAGATACTTAACTATCGTAGTTTGGCTTTAGTGTGCTGCAGACAGATTTCAGTGCCTTTGGTGTTTGTCAGCAAGCTTAGAAAAAGTTGATTTAAAAAACTTTACTTGATTCTGAAAATAATTTTTTAGACGTGGTTTTAGTTTAAAAAGTTAATAAATTCATCATCACTACTTTATAGTGATAGACTATTCCTCATTATATTTCTTGTCAGCTTTACCTCTTTGGTAACAACTTGGCGTCTGATCTTAAACTGATTGAATCTTGGGCTTTCAGAGTTACCTCCATGCCTGGGAAGGCAGTGGTAAAATAGGGCACTATATTTATAGTCTCAACCCCTGGGGTTCATTCTTTACTTTTTACCTACTAACCCAGCCTCTTTAATATATCTGAGTTGGTTTCTTTACCTGTAAAATAGGAATATGTTACCCTCAATGAACTGTAGGAGGGTCAAATGCAGTACACTTTAAAGGAAGACAATTGACAATTGCTACTTAATTAATGGGTAAGGTCTCAGGAATGCCCCAAGCTCTGTCATCCTCCTACCTACCTGAGAGTATCTTCTAAGCATGAACTCTAAGACATGAGCTCTAAAATGCATTTGAATTACAGCATTGTCACAAAATATCTTTGTTCAAATCTAGATGTTAGTGGCAGATAACTCAGATATTTTCCTTGCAATAAATCAGCTCCCAGCATACATAGATCTGTTTCTGCTGAGGAATTTAAAAAGCAACAGAGTGGCCTGAGACTCAGCCAAACACAGATAGGTTTTGTGAAGGATACAATCATGTTTTAAAGTATTTTAAAACATGATAAAGCTATATTTTTGTAAAGATAGGTGGTTGTGGCTACAATGCTGCACTTGGAGCTTGAATACTAGAGGGACAGTGTGGCATACAAAAATCAGTAACCAAGGGAAGCAGGACTCAGCATAAGGGACATTTCGTACTCTTTCTTTGCCTACTTCATCGAAAGGCCTTTTCCAGCCTCTTCTGCCTTTGTGTTTATCTCTCCTTGTTTTCCTAGTTTCCTTCCTATTTTCTACTTTTTTTTCTTCATCCCTCCTGTTTACTTCATAGGTAGGATGCAGTATGTGTAGCGGTTAAGAGAACACATCTAGCTTCTCAGTTCACTTGCTGTATGACATGGCTCAAATTATTTAGTCCCTGTGTCTCAGTTTCCTCTTAGAAATGGAGACCATCAAAGTTCTTGCTTCATGGGGCTGCAGAGAGGATTTTTTAAATACAGTAAGTGATAGTTATCATTGTTATTATTATACAAAGTCTTTATTTATAAACAAAGTTTCTAGATAACTGATATATGCCTTATAGTAGACTTAAAAAACGAAGTGTATTATATAACTCAGCATTATTGGTGTGATTATCGGTAGAATGCCCTCATCTGATGACCTGAATACCAAATTCTCTCTCTCCCTCTCTCTGCTTTCTTTCTTCACTTTTAAATTATTTTCTCTTGTTTTATTTGGTAAAAGGTGTTATTATGGACAGATTTCACAACTTCTGAATCATATTTTACTCCGCCAAAGAATTTAAATAAATTGTTCATTTGTTCTTATATCAAAAACATTTTTTCGTGTTTCAAATGTGTCACCATAAAAAAATGATAAACAAGTGAGGTGATGGATATGTGAGTTAGCTCTATTTAATTATGCCACATCGTGTATCTATACATATCAAAACATCATATTATACCCCATAAATGTATTCAATCATAATTTGTCAATCCAAAAAAATTAAGAATTTTTTGAAAATTTAAAACCTTTTTTTATAATGTATAAGTTTTATCGGTGTTGAAGAATATCAGATCCACTAAAAAGAAACCCAAAAAGCTAATAGTTTATACTAGGGACTCTTCTCTGGCTGTGCAGAAAAATCAATGATGAAGCATATACAGGCACACCTCAGAGATATTATGGGTTTAATTTCTGGTCTCACAATAGAACAAATATCAAAATAAGGTGAGTCACACAAATTGTTTGGTTTCCCAGTACATATAGAAGTTATGTTTACACTGTGCTATAGTCTATTAAGTGTACGATAGCATTATGTCTAAATCCACATACCTTACATAAAAAATACTTTAAAATAGCCAGGCCCAGTGACTCATGCCTGTAATCCTTGCATATTGGAAGGCCAATGCAGGAGGATCCCTTGAGTCCAAGAGTTTGAGACCACCCTGGGCAATATAGGATGACCCATCTCTACAAAAAGAAAAAAGAAAAAAAAACTATATTGCTAAAATATCGTCATCATCATCTGAGCCTTCAGCAGGTTGCAATATTTTTGCTGGTGAACGGTCTTGCCTCAGTGTTGATGGCTGTTGACTTATCAGAATAGTTATTGCTAAAGGTTGGGGAAGCTGTGATAATTTCTGAAAATAAGACAACAACGAAGTTTGCCACATCAGTTAACTCTTCCTTTCATGAAATATTGCAATACTCACCAAAATGTGACACAGAGACATGAAGTGAACCCAAGTTGTTAGGAAAATGGCACCAAAGATTTTCTCAATGCAGGGTTACTATAAACCTTCAGTGTATAAAAAATGCAATATCTGCAAAGTACAGTAAAAAAAAAAAAAAAAAAAAAAAAAAAAGCACAATAAAACAACATATGCCTTTATATCAAAATGCTCAAATCCTGCATGGGCCTCTGCTTTAGTGGATCTGTGGTAAACACAGGAAACTGCATTTTTAATAACCTATAATGTATTATCAGAGTTTGGATTCACTGTCTTAGACTCACAAAACACACTATATTCAATTGTAATATTACTTTGGCATATTTGAATTTACGTGAATTGTCTGAGTGCATTTCTGTGATACAGTTCATATATCTAACCTTTTAAAATAATGGAATATCTTATAATAGTGAGATTTCATATCTGTGAAATGTGAGAGAACTTCTAAGGTAGAAGCTCTAACTTTCTTGTCTAGAAGAGGGAAAAAAGATAGGTAGAGAGTAGTTTCCATGTTTGTTTTCTGAACTATATAACTTTTTTTAGCTGTTAAGCAAATATTAGATGGATAATATGTACATATGTGCACACACGTGCACACACACACACAGATATCAAGAATGACTCTTTAGAAACTTATAGCCATAGGGCATCTCATAGATTTTTAACCCCAATTTTACCACCTTTCACCTTGCTGTATTCTATCCTTTCTTCACATAATATTAGGCAAAGAGCCAAATTCCTTTGTGATGAGCCATGCCCCAGTTGGAGCATGTATGTGCCACCAATTTCCATTTCTTTAGAGACTGTGTGGACCCTTTGTCTAGAAATGCACTTGGGATCACACAACTATGAGAATGTCTTAAGTGTTCTAATATCACATATTTAGGGGAAATGACTCCCACTAGAACATTATAATGTATTCTTTTGTTACATGTCTTGGTCATTGTTGTGGGATTTGGAATTGTTTTACCATTTTATTATATATCACCTTACTCATGTGACATGAAAGTGACATTAATTCACTTTATTTGTAAGATGATGTACCCTTACTCATCGCCATTGTAATAACCACCACAGTAATGGACACACTATTTGGTTGCTTTTAGGTTGTGGCTTTTCCTGAGGGAAGCTCTTTTTCAACCATTTATTAGCACTGTCTCTTGCCAATTAAATGGTGACTTATTTTCTACAGTAGACACTGGGTTGAGTGGTAAAAAAATGACACTACTCAGAAAACAAAAGAAATGCAAAACAAGCCATTTAGCAGAATGGCAGCTAGCCTTCTATATGAATTAAGCTCTGAACCCTCATTACAGCAGAGCAGAGTGAAGCAGGGCATTGGTATAATGACTAAAACAAGCCTGTACATTATTTTTATTAGAATCATGCAATTATCTGCACACAGGAAATCTCGAATACCAGCATTACCTTGCTTTTGTGATCTCACACTCTCTCTTTGGAAGCAAATAGTCCATTACTGGAAAGCAAATAATAAACATTAATGAAGCAAGAACATAGCCTTGTGTTCTGCCATTAACAGCAGTAAATTGATTTTTATGACTTAATTGTATGTATAACTGCTTCCATAAATTCCTAATGGGATAAAGAATGGGATGAGGAAATGTTTGTAGATGTCACTGGATCACAAATTTCTAACAGAGCTTCTTCTACAATTTGGCCTAAAAATAAATAAATAAATGCAAGCCTATAACATGGGTCTCTCCCCCACCCTATGTATATATGTGTTGTCTTGCTACTTTTCTACCTTAGTTATGTATTAGTCTCAACAGTTATGAGTGATAATAAATTAGTGACTGTCACAGAATGTACCTTGACTTTGGACAAACCTTGGGAATTTTATGGAATATGTTTCTTCTTTTCTTGTGTGGTGAATTTAGGTTCAGCAATGATGTGTTTTCTGGGGTTTAACCTTTTCATATTTCAGCTGGGGTAAGTCATTATCAGGTACTGTAATCATTTTGAAATCCCAAGCCTACTGGATATTCTGTTGCTATTACCAGTTCTGAGACTACCTTACACTTGGCCAATCACAGATAGGCCTCCAAATTAGAGGCCTTCTGCCTTCATCCGTTATGACCCACATCTCCAACAGTCTTCAGTTCATGGAGCCTTACTCCCAATCATAGTCTTTACCAATATTCTCTTACTCCCTTGGTGACCACCCCACCCCATACACAGTACAGGTGCAGGCCTTCATCTCGGCCTGCTGCCAGAAGTCCTGTCAGTTTGCCACTCCTACTACATGGCATAGATAGTTTCCATTCTGTTAAACGTGCCTTCTTATCTTGCTGGCATTGATCTTCTAGCTCTTTGTTCTACCCTTCATTGGCCATTTAGGTCGCAGAGTGTTAGTTGAGCACTTTCTCTACTTGAAATGTATGATTATTTTCTATTAATCGTATTATAACAAGGTAAGATAGAGCCATACTTAACACTCAAGTAATTAATTGTGTATTTCCAAACTCCACATGCATTTTGCTTCTAAGTTTATAATGTACCCCTTTATTTACTTAGAATATTCAGTAACTGTCTTAATTCGATTTTTCCATTAACTTCCCCACTACCTTCTCAGAGTTGTCCAACATTCCTTCTTCATCTCTCCTTTTGTAAGAACAGCATTTAGAATGTTTAATTATTAACAAGATTATAAGTTTAACAACTTTTTTTTAACATTAACTTTTATTAAAATCAATTTTGAATGTTCTTGATAATGTAGTCTTTCTACCTAATCGTAATCAATACTTCTCAAAAGTCTTATTAACCAGACATCTCTAGCATCTCCCAAGCACAAATATATACATAAGATAATGAAAACTGGTTTTAATATCTATCTTTATATGGAACCAAGTCTATCAAAAGTAGTTATAACTGTCATGGAAAATGTGAAACATAAAATGGAGAGAATACTATAATAAACTGATGACTATTTCATCTATTTCCTCCCTTTCATTTCCCACTCCAATATTATCTTAACCAAATTCAAACATTGTATCAATACATCTATAAATAAT
This sequence comes from Rhinopithecus bieti, assembly GCF_001698545.2. NCBI lineage: Eukaryota > Metazoa > Chordata > Mammalia > Primates > Cercopithecidae > Rhinopithecus > Rhinopithecus bieti. Next base: position 6,681,386 of record NW_016803664.1, on the reverse strand, counting down.
TTAAAGTATATCTCTAAAAGAAAAGGACTCTAGGCCGGGCGCAGTGCCTCAAGCCTGTAATCCCAGCACTTTGGGAGGCCGAGGTGGGCGGGTCACGAGGTCAGGAGATCAAGACCATCCTGGCTAACACGCTGAAACCCTGTCTCTACTAAAAATACAAAAAAAATTAGCCAGGCGTGGAGGCGGGCATCTGTAGTCCCAGCTACTCGGAAGGCTGAGGCAGGAGAATGGCATGAACCTGGGAGATGGAGCTTGCCGTGAGCTGAGATCGCACCATTGCACTCAAGCCTGGGCAACAGAGCAAGACTCCATCTCAAAAAAAAAAAGAAAAAAAGAAAAGAAAAGGACTCTAAATATGACAGTAATATTAGTTTTAAATTTTTAATAATTATTGCTTAATAGCATCAAAATAAACAGTCATTTTCCTATTTATCCTCTCATGTCATTATCTTGTTTGGTCTCTTAGATCTCTTAGTCGTTTTTAATTTGTAAGTTTCGCTCCATTCTCTCTCCTCTCTCCTTATTTCTTGATGTATTTTTTCAAAGAAATCTGTAGCTCCAAGACAGCACATGTAAGTACTCAATCTTGGTCTGTAGATACTATTTACCATTGAAAGGAACCAGAACTTTTTGTAGTAGCAGCTGATTTCAAGTTTAGAACAGGAAAAAAGCGAGATGATCCAGGAGCATCTTGTCATACCACAAAGAAAAACTACTAAGGACCACAGAGTTTATATTAACAGATGCAGGAGCCACCTTGAGGCTGGCACTAGCCAAAGATGGGGCAATTGAGAATCAATGAGAAAAATATCAGTAATAGATTGAAATACATCAAATAAGTTTAAATCAAGGAGTTGATAATGATAATCAAAATTCAACAGAAGTCCTAACCTTTGGGGGATGTTGGGGACCCAATGCATTATTTTAAAACCTGGCTAGTAAAGAGGAAGATAAATAAATAATTGGCCTATCTTTCCCATGTGAACTGTATCTTAGACCAGTTAAGTGGATAAGAAGTAAGATTTTCTTAGTCTAAAGAAAGCGTGATATAATTACAGTATCATCATTTTATTTGTTTGTTTGTGAGTCTCACTCTGTCACCCAGGCTGGAATGCAGTGATGTGATCATGGTTCACTTCAGCCTCGAACTCCTGGGCTCAAATGATCCTCCTGCCTCAGCCTCCCAAGTAGCTGGGACTGGCTGTGCATTCCACCACACCTGGCTAAGTTTTTCTATTTTGGGGAGAGACAGGGTCTTGCTATGTTGGCTAGGCTAGTCTTGAACTCCTGGGCTCAAGTGATACTCCTACATCAGCCTCCCAAAGTGCTGGGATTACAGGTGTGAGCCACCATGGCTAGCCATCATTATTTTGCAGCCCCAGTAAAATTATGTAGGCAGTAATCATCAAAGGCTGCTAATGTCATGAGAGGCACCCAACATTTGAAGGTCACATCATCACCCCTGAAGTGTTCTTGCAAAAAAAAAAAAAAAAAGAGAGACTTCTTCATTGACTTTTAATGATTTTAGTACTTCAGGTATATGGGCAGAGAAAAAGAGCTAGTGATTTTTTCCTTTCTTTTCTCTCTGACATTGAAAAAAGGTAAAATATTAGGTTTATTTTTAAAAAAGGGAAATTAGGCTTACTCATGAGGCAAGAATTCTCAAATAGAACACCAAACACTTTTATTTTATTTTATTTTTATTTTTGAGACTGAGTCATAAGACTCTATCACCCAGACTGGTGGAATTCAGTGGCACAACCTTGGCTCACTGCAACCTCCGCCTCCTGAGTTTAAGTGATTCTCCTTCCTCAGCCTCCCGAGTAACTGAGACTAAAGGCATGTGCCACCATGCCCAGTTAATTTTTTTGTATTTTTCGTAGAGATAGGGTTTCACCATGTTGGCCAGGCTGATCTTGAATGCCTGACCTCAGGTCATCCGCCCATTTTGGCCTCCCAAAGTGCTTGGATAACAGGTGTGAGCCACCATGCCCGGCATAGAGCAACAAACACTTTTAAAATAAGCATTTGTTTAGCGGACCTAGCTAAAGGAAAAAGTAGCTGCAAGGAACATTTAAGATAGGACCAAATGGACATCTTTGCTAGTAAGTCAAGGTCTCTTAGTTCGACAACACAAAGTTTTAAATTTTATATTACCATTCCTACTGAAGTTCATAGATAAAGAAAAAGTGGCTGCAGGGAATGTTTAGAGCATCATCATGTCTGTCCTGCTTGTGGTTGAAACAGTTACTTAACCTCTCAGCCTGTTTATTCATCTATAATATAATGCAGATAACAACAATATCTACCTCGTAGCATTATACAAGGATTAAATGAAGTAATGCACTAAAGCACACAAAACTCAGAATAAATGTTATCTACAATAAAATTTATTAATATTACATTATCCTTATGCCATGAGTCTCACACTTGTTCTATACATTCAGAAAATAGAACTACAAAAGAGCATAAATCAGAAAGGTTTTAGATGCTAGTTTAATAATCAAGTTGAAGTAAACTTACAAAACAGTGTTTATTTAAATAGGCATTGACAATTTCCATCAGGCTAGTCAATAGTACCTATAATATTTTTTTTTAAGTCTTTGGGCCTAAAAGTGTTTTTTTAATCTTCACATTTATGCTATTATTTTATTTAAAGTACATGTTTTTGTAGACACTCCTCCATCAAACTAAATTTGGGCATCTAACTAAATTGTGGGCATCTATTACTTATAGGCTGCTTTTCTCATGGGATGAGCCCTCTGTGAGCTTCCTCTTCCCAGAGAAGCACCACATCAACTGTCAAGTGCAGACATAATTCATAAGGACACACAGCCTATGTTGAAAATGCTAAATGTCTCAGTTGTGTGACTGATTTATAATTTTATAACAGCCTAACTCCAGATGTGTATTAGGAAAATGTTCATATTCAATGGAAACTATCACTATTACAAAGCAAATTTTCTCCTTAACCTCCTGGAATCTTATATAGCTGAGGGCTAAAACTACTCAGGTACAGCTTTTTTTCTACTTGCATCCTGAGAACACAAACACTCATCATCATCATTACTATCATCATTTTCATTAGATGCATGGAAAAATTATTTTTATGTCGTGAAGGTGGGGTACCAATATACTGTGATTTTCTTCATGGTCTTTTATTTTTTTCCTTAAGAATGTTGCTTAAAATTTTTTATCCTTGTATTGATTCACATGACTTGAAAAATCTTCTTATGAACTGTATCTTCCTGAAGCAGGCTCTAAAATTCTAAGATGGTTAAACCATTACTTAAAAACCATTTCAGCTGCAACAGTGTCTATTGTATAAAGATGTCCAGACTGGTGGACAGGAGCAGAGATAGATCTCCTAGGTACAGAGACCAAGAGAGACCACCTTGGATAAGGGAAAAAATAAGTCTCAGAGTACACCTGGCAAAGTGTCACCTGTCTTACTTTTCTTTCTCAAGTTTCCCAGGCTTAAGGAAACATAGCAAGAAAAAAGCAAACAGGAAAGGTCAGAGGAATGAATGCCTTCCTCCAGGATAATGAACTAAGAAAAAAACCAAAGGCCTTAAGCAGGGCAATAAAATATGTGAAAAGTGGCAGGGAGGATATTTGATGACAGAGAAGATCATTGTATCAAAACAATCTCAGACATTTAGACTGCAGATATCATATCAGGGAAATTTAAAAACTGTGAATACAGATTTTTTTTAATTTTAAAAGTTAAATTAGATGTTGATTAATTTATAAATATAAGTTTGTGAAAAATTGTAGCAAATTTTATTACAGCCATGTGTTTATTACTTTGAATTTTCTGTGGCATTTTGCCCTTCTCTTCCTTTTTCCTCTCCCATAATGTATATTCTTCTGTAGTTTTGTTGGTTAAGTTGTTTGACTGAGAAGCCTTGAAGTTTTTGAAGACTAAGATTACTGAAAAGAAAAGGGTTTTGTCTCTATGTGGTACCCACATTTGCAGGGACTCTGGTTATTTAGAATGTGAGTTTGTAACCAGGACACCATCACTCAACAAAATGTCCCAATTACCATCAAAACAAGCATGAGGAAATAAATAACATGCTTAGTTTTTAAACTTTAACCTCACAGTGACTAAAATCATAGTCTCTATATAGGTAAGAATGCAGGAAGACTCTATACAGACAAGAGTTCAGGGAGGCCAAAGAATGTCGCCCTAAATGACAGATACGTTTTATCTTTAGAGTTTCCCTTCCATGCCTCTTTAGAATTCTTTGGAGCATGCATTGACTGACACATTGTCAGAGTTCTGGAGCATAGGAGGAGAAGCATTCACCTTCCAGAGACTCCTCCAGACTAGACCATAACACGTCTCTCTCAAGTTTTCCTACAATCCAGTTTTCTCTGTTTTAACAACTACAGCTTAATATCATTGTGGATCAGCCACATTTAATTTATTGTTGTCTATATGACTTAAATAATGTTAACACTGTAATCTCTCCAGGTGTCATTCTCTATATTCTACTTGTGGGGTATCCACCCTTCTGGGATGAAGACCAACACAGACTCTATCAGCAGATCAAGGCCGGAGCTTATGATGTATGTAATAACTATTTATATCACTTTAGATGAAGGTTTGTTTTTTGCTTGTTGACCAAGAGCCAGAGCTTTTCATTTTTCTTTTAACCGTAATTTTACCACTTTCTCTTATTATTTCCCTCTCTCTTAAGGAAAGGGAAAAGAAATGCAGCATATGTGTTCAGCTTATGTTTCCTTTTAACTCACTATCTCCTAAGATTGAAAGAAAAGCCATGTGAAGTCTCTGAGGAAGAACTTTGTCAAAATGTTTGGATCTTAGTACATTTTAAAACATAAAATTAAAATATTTCAGCTATAAAATGATTATTGCCTATTTAGTTTAATTATATTCTCAAATATCTATCACATAATTTTACATTATATACCAACAATATTTTGCAGTGATCACATATCAAATAGAACATTATCCCACTATACCAGTTTCTGGGTTTTGTTTTTTGTTTTGTATTGTTTACCTAATGGGATACTATGCAGGCTTTCATTTGAAGAATGAGTTTCACAATTGAAAATTTGAAAATCATAATTCTAATATATTTAATTTTAATTAGAATATTTGAAAGTATATATATATATACATTCATAAATTAAGTTCAGAATCTGAAGAGAAAGTCTTTACTTTCTCTTTATGGCTTAACTTTGTGTTTATGATATAATTTGCTCTCCTTTGATATGTATTCTTGTAAATATGATTTACCACTTTCTCTGGTTTCCTCTCATACAGTCCTAGGGAAATCCATGTGCAGGGTCTGGGCATGCTTTCCATGTGTTATTAAGTGGAGTAACTATGGAGTAGCAATATTGGGTTCACCTTTTGTGCACAAGTTGAAAGCTCAATGTGAAAGTGAGAGGAGAAAATATAAAATGTCTGTATTGTATTCTATCATGTCTCATGAACTCTTCAATGCATTTCTGATAAAATTTTCTATTTAGATGGATGTGTGTGTCAGTTAGCAAGAATTTAAAATGTATATTCTTTGAATTTCGAAGCATTCCATTATCCCTAGACTAGTAATTGAAACAAATTATTATTTTCATGGCAACAGCTAGCACATTCACCATCTTTACAGACTAGAACCAGCCCCTCTCTGGGCAGACGTAGCCCTGAAAATCCACTGCTTGGTATACCGGAGGAGTGCTTTCATGAAAATTAGAAAACTGAGGAAAAGGTTCACCTTTCTTCATGCTGAACCTACCCCTCATTTGCTATCAGAAAACCTGTTAAGAAATAGCCTTGCGTGTTTCTTTAGTAGCTCCTAATAGTTAGCAAGCTTTCACAACTGCCAAAGGTAAGCTTCAGGAATTAAAAAATGACAGTTGTTAAGCTGGCAAAAAATTACAGGTATTAGAGTCAATATCATTTTTCTCGTGCTTTATTTTGCCAATGAGTCACAAGTTCCCCATTTTAAAACTACCAAAAATAGACTAATTCCATTGACACAGTGACGATGGCTTTGTTTTTCAAGATTGTCTATACAAATTCCTGAATTGGGAAAATAACTTGATATTCTATCATTTTGCAACTAATGTAGTATAAATTTCCCTTAATCATTGAAGGACAGTATTTCTACTAAATGTGCTAGTCATATAAAAGTAAGTTAAGTAATTATCAGTCCAAAAAGTAACGTAAAGAGAGAAGAAGTAGCTTTCTTATATAGCCTTAATGTAAAAAAGTATTAATAATGGGAAGTTGTAAGACTTGATTACTTTCATATACTTTGGTGAAATTTGTAATTGGGCAGATTAAACTTCTTGAAGGGTTAAAATGAAATCTTGCTGAAGCTCCTATAGTCTCAGATTCATCTCACTACAGCACTCCAAGTAGCCATGATTAATAGGTCAGTTTTGGCACAGGAACTGAAACTGCTTTATTACCTCTGCTATTACTGCTTATAAGTTGTGAAAGTATATAATACCCCATATTGAACCTTGGCATAATATCACGATGGCATTGGTACATGTAGCAACCTTTTCGCTTTTATTAAGTTTTGCAAATAATTATGAGAAAGATTGTATAAAATTTCATATAGATCAAAGCAGAGATACTTTGAGAAGAATAGAAGATTCTTAAGTTCTTTTTTTCTGAATTTTAATATGTATTTACCATACGTGTATATGTTGGTCCCTTATCAGATACTCTTTAATATATATAGTTGTCTGCATAGAGGGGGAGAATAGATCTAAATGGTTTTATTTATTTAGATACAATTTAACTTATATAAAAAGTAAATTTATGAAGAAATTCACTACTTGAGGAAATGATTCATATAGTTGACTCTTCCCTGTTTGATTGAGTGTGTCAATTTTTTAAACTTTTTATAAATTTATATTTTTGAAGTTTCCATCACCGGAATGGGACACGGTAACTCCTGAAGCCAAAGACCTCATCAATAAAATGCTTACTATCAACCCTGCCAAACGTATCACAGCCTCGGAGGCACTGAAGCACCCATGGATCTGTGTAAGTAAAACTTCTCAAAACTTCAAGAGCTAAAATGAAAATAAGCTGTCCTTTAACATATTGTTTATGGATTTAAAATAACTTTGCAAAAAAAAGATGAAATTCAAAATGAATAAATTTTTGACTCAAGGTGTTTAAGAAAATGAATTTTATGATGGTGAAAAAATGCAATTTTCAGTAGCAAAGTCTGAATTGCATAGATTCTTAAATAAATATTGCTTACAGTGACAAAAGGAATGACTATTCTTCATGTCAATTATTAACAATACTCATGAACAGGGTTAAGAAAATAACACCAAAATTAAATGTGTCCCAGAAGAAAAGATTTAACAAAGTTCAATTATTTATCATTAGGCAACTTTAGAAGCCAGTATGAAGTTTGGCAGCTGAGAGTAGAGTTTTAGTGGCATAAAAGAATGGTCATAGTAGTCTGAATATATTTTAGAAATATTAAGAAAAATAGTGTGAAATTTGAGGGCAATCTGAAGACTTCAGTAAATTTCTGAATGTGTCAAATGCTAAGATGATAAATGTGGCACTAAGTAAATGAAAGGCAGCCCAATCGAAATGTGATTGAAGACATTAAAATAAAGATAATTTTAGAAATTATTAATATTCATTTCTACACTTTCTGGTATTTTTATTTTGTTTTGTTTTGACACAGAGTCTTGCTCTTGTCACCCAGGCATGAGTGCAGTGGCACAGTCTTGGCTCACTGCAACCTCCGCCTCCCAGTTTCAAGCAATTCTCCTGCCTCAGCCTCCCAAGTAGCTGGGATTACAGGTGCCCACCACCATACCTGGCTAATTTTTGTATTTTTAGTAGAGATGGGGTTTCGCCATGTTGGCCAGGCTTGTCTCGAACTCCTGACCTCATGATCCGCCCGCCTCAGCCTCCCAAAGTGCTGGAATTACAGGCGTGAGCCATGATGCCCAACTCATTTCTATACTTTATATATATATCAGTGTTGCATCTTGGCCACAAGTAGTCTTGGCAAAACTAAAATTTTATTTTTAGGTAACTTTAGCAATTGAATACTTAGAAGTTAATCATGCAGGTACAGCACCATTAATAAAGATTTGATGAAGTCAGGGACATTATTATACTTAGTGTATTTTAAATATTCTCAATTAAGTTACTTTTTTTCCTCTTCTTCTAGCAACGTTCTACTGTTGCTTCCATGATGCACAGACAGGAGACTGTAGACTGCTTGAAGAAATTTAATGCTAGAAGAAAACTAAAGGTAAGAAATTTTACATTTTTGTGGGGAGGTAGATTTGACAGACTAAGAAGTGAAATACCATGGGAGGAAAATGACTTCTAGCAAAGGCTTTCAATTATGTAGACCTCAATACTCTCATTATTCTTTTTTGGGGTCTTGGGAAATGGAATATACACCAGAATCAAAACTATGGTGAAAAGCTAGAATCATCCTGGCAACACATGCTGTGGATCCTTCCTTCAGTGGAAAACAGCTGTGCAATTTGATAATCAGAATCTGGCCAGCATCATGAGAGACAAAGGCCTTTGACTCTCAGGAAACCAAAAAACAAAACAAACAATCAAAATCCCCTAACTGAAAGTAGGGCCAGGAAAAGATTTGTTATCAAAGACTATATTTGTTAGGTCCAGGATTTTGCATAGGCAACATTGACTTTTGTGTTCTAATTTTTTTCACAGGGTGCCATCTTGACAACTATGCTGGCTACAAGAAATTTCTCAGGTACATGCATTGAGAACTCTGCTTCTTATCCCTTGGTCTTCTTTTTAAGTAGTCTCTGTTTTTTTGTCTCTAGAATTTTTAAACTCTTATAATTAGAAAAACCTGATTGTTCAGGGGTGACAAATGTGTGGCACAGATTCCTTCTATACCTGTGGCTGCCATTAGCAGTCTACTTGGGTACTGTCTGCTGCCAAGCCTCCACTACTGCACCCCTCACAAGAGTGCTTCTGGCAGCTCTGGTCACCAGTCAGTGCTGGTGCAGGACTAGCCTCATCTGTCAAATGCTGGGATGCATACGAGTTGTGGAAATAAATACTCCCCCATTTACAATCTTAGCGTTTCAAACCTAGAATTTATTATTGATATTTCATAAAGTAATAACTATGAATAAGTTATTTTTGGTCTCATTTTCATAGGGAATCCTAGTATGCAAGATTTTTAAAAGAAGACCATTATTGGCCGGGTGTGGTGGCTCATGCCTGTAATCCCAGTACTGGGAGGCTGAGGCAGGTGGATCACAAGGTCAAGAGTTCGAGATCATCCTGGTCAATATGGTGAAACCCTGTCTCTACTAAAAATACAAAAATTAGCTGCGTGTAGTGGTGCGTGCCTGTAGTCCCAGCTACTCAGGAGACTGAGGCAGGAGAATTGCTTGAACCTGGGAGGTGGAGGTTGTAGTAAGCAGGGATCGCGCCACTGCAATCCAGCCTGGCAACAGGGCGAGACTCCGTCTCAAAAAAGAAAAAAAGAAAAAAAAAAAAAAGACCATTATTGAGGAACCCAGTTCTCTTAGACCTAAGTTCATTCAAAAGTATAGTACTTTCTTGGCATACTATAAGAATGATTACAACTGTCAAAGGTATCTAACTCAAGAATTTACAGAGCACCTTGCACTCAGTACCATCAGAGCATAATAAATGTTCCTCAAAATGATTCCATGGTAAAAAATAAGTGTGTTAAATAATAGGCTAAAAAAAGTCAAACCATTTCTTTATTGTAAGAGTCACTCTCTAAAGGTGGAGATAAAGTATATGTTACTTCAATAACTTACTTGAGTTTTGCAACCTCCTTCTTTTATCTCAAAGGACCAGGTTCACAAAAGTCAAATCTTGTTCAATGCTAAGCAGTCTTATGTAGGGGGAAGGACTGGAGCAGCAATTAAGCTGCACTTGGTAACCTTTGGCCCTTTAAACTTGGAACACTTGTCAGCCAAAAATACTACCAGTTTAGTTTGGATACCGTTTACATAACAGTGATCTGCAAATCAAACCATCCAGCTATTTTTTCAATTATTTGTTTTATTTTCTGCTACATACTTAGCCTGGGTGTTATAGTGTTATCAGGTAATAATCCATCATACCATTATTAAATGCTCTTCAGCCAATTTCTAGTTATTACGTACAACTGTATTAAGTGGTCACCTTTCCCCCACCTTTGCATTTCGTTACAAATAATGGGAAACCATAAGAGGCCTTCCAAAGGCTGTTAAACAATAACAACAACAGTAGTACAATGAATAATGCTACAAATTGAGGGACCGTGTTGGCCAGTCATATGTATTTTGTCCAACTTGTTTAGTGTAATAATACCTTGTTGCTGCCTTTGTCAAGTTACCTGTTTCGTAAACAGTTGATTAATATAGTTGACATTTATATGGGTGAGTTCAATGCCATCTCATTAAATATTAATTCATATATATGATATTCAAATAAATTTCACTGTGGCCCAGTAATTAGTGAATCATCAAAAGGTAGAATGATTTATATAGCATAAATTCTTAATGGCAAACTAACCCAAACTTTAAAAAATCTTCAGATTTAAAACTACATTTTGTTAAAGTGTTACACTCTTGGGCATAAATTGGGCCTTTATTAACGTATGTACCCATATACAGAAGCTTTTTGTTTACCTCACAGTTTCCGTTTCATCATCATGTAAACTAAAACCTCATGACTAATATGTGAATTTTATATTGTTTCTGAATGTCTTAGCATGAAAAAGTAATTTTTTTTATCCATCACTTCAAAATCAACTGAATAACATTAGACCCAGTTACAACATCTTGTACTTAATACTGCGTTTTAGTTTTGAGTATTTTATTCATCCTATTTCATTGCCAAACATGCTCTTTAAAGTAATTTGTCCATAAGTATATGGTTATAAAGTTGTTTTAATTTTTTCTTTTCTCCCTTTATGTGGAATGTATTTCTTGTGAGGTAAGGTGAATAGTAACCAAAAGGGACATTTCTGCATCTCCCAGGCAAAATCCCTGCTTACCCTGAATCATCGTCTTCTCTTTGCTTGCTATTGCAATTTCAATTATTCTGAGTTTGCTTTCTAACCTATTAACTGCCACAGGATTGATTAAATATTGCTCTTTAGCTCCAGGCAAACAATATAATAGCTTAAGGCAACTCTTTCTTACAATCTCAATTAATAATAAATTAATAGCTTTGTTGCTAAAGATTAATGAAATTAACATTTTTGTATCTTTTAAGTAAATTTAAAAATATACCAATATGATACTGAAATAATGCCCCAAATCAATGAATGTCAGGAAATTACATGTTCATGCAGTTCTGTTCTAGCTAGGTATTTCCACTTTCGAAGTCAAGCTCTATTCTGATATACTTAAATAAGTATATGTAATTAATATTAAATGAAAGCATAAGTGTGTATCGTGTCCTGCATATTTGTGAATGTTCTACACTTGGTGTACTAATTGTCATTGACAGTTATATTATCTGTTCACTGTGTATATACACGTACCTTAGTAGATTTTTTTGAAAGGATGACATCACCTTTTAATATACTCAAGAAGTTTAGTAACAGAAGGAATGTTAAAAGCTCCCTGCCAAGAAAAATGAAGTTGCATATAAGACCATATGCTTTAAGATTTCTCTGATTTAGTTGAAGATTTTATTCTGTTTTATGTTGTCTCAAGTTTTATGATTTTACTTTTCATTGTAAAGGCTTTTGTTTATGAAGCCTTTGTATTCTGATTTTAATGTATAAAAGAATACATAGTGCCATTTTTTTAAAGCTCATACGCTAAACATTTTAAAAATTTGCTCTAGGCCAATAATATGCCATTTTATTTAAATAGTAATATTTTTTGTAAAACCAAATTGACTTCAAGAATATAATGAAGATGTTATTTAGCCAGAGCAAATTTTACAAATGAGTTTTCAACCTCTAGAAAGAGGGGCTTAAATGGCAGAACTGACATGGTCACCATATGTGGTGTGAATGAACATGTAATACTATCTGTCAGCTGGTGTCCAAAGACTGAATTCAACTTTCTGGATTACAAAAGGATAGTCCAGTTAAAGTTCCAGTATCCTTTTCTCAACCAACAGTGAAATAAAGTCCAACAAACACAACTGTCAAAGTATTCAATTATATGCAATGAACTACTCTTTAGTTCTAAATTTGCTGTGGCAAACCAAGAAAAGTGATACTGTATTTCAGTGTCCTTTAAGCTCGCGCTCATCAGTGTGACTTTGATAACTTGCCATATGTTGGCCATAACTCAGCAAAGGTGGGAGAAGGAGACGGTAACCTGACTGCTTTTTTGCCTGGCTGTGGGTTTCTATGAATAACTCACTAAACTGATTTTACTCTCATTTTACAGCAGCCAAGAGTTTGTTGAAGAAACCAGATGGAGTAAAGGTAAGTTAAACAGATGCCCCTAATCCATTTCTGATTTTCAGAAGCTGGATAATCTTTAAATGTTAAATATAATTCCTAAGTCTTTGCAAGTTCTATTTTTTATTGTTTCTGATAAAGGTTGCCGGTTGAAATATGAAATGATTTAATATACAAAGATGACTAACATTTATACCGAGAAAAACTGTATTTCTTTTATTGGATTATATATGAAATAGTCATGAAAAAATAATAATGTTATGCGATATAGAGTTCCTATAGAAATTAAATGTCTTAATCTTCTCTGATTTACTATAGTTCCAAACTACCATGGTGACCTAAAAGTCTGTAAAAACCAAATGCTTTTCCAAATAATTATGCTGCGTACATGAAAGCCACTTAAGTATATAGCCTGAAAAATACTCACATTTGGGTATGGAAAATAGAATGTCAAATGTCTAAATTAATCTGCTTGGGCAGTTTTTATAAAGGTCTTAATTATTCCTGTGTTTCTATCATAAGGTGTTGAGATATATTCAAGATGAATGATCTGAACAAATATTAGAAAATTTTGCAAGAAAATAACAGCAGGATATTTTACTTTCTGGCTTTCTAAACAAAATAATACAGTTTCTTTCCTACTGATTGTATTTTGTTTCAAGGGGATTTACTCTTGTTGGAATGTAATCTTATATGTGCATAATGATGTTTGTTATCTTTTCAGAGTACCACTTAAATGTTTTATTTCTTTAATCCTTTTCTTTCTCTTCCAAGGACAGATGCATACATTCTTCATCAACACTTCAGCGTTCTTGGGAATTAATTAATTTTCTAACATTTGAATTTGACCCAAAGTCAGGTGGTCAGTTCATATTGAAAACATAACATGGAAAATCATTTGTCACTTTAAATGTTCGTGCTCAGTCATTTCTTTGCCACCTGTCTGTGTGCAACTTGGAAATTTTCAGAGCACTAATAACTATGCGTTTGTGATTTCCTTTAGGATGCCATTTCCATTTACCAATTGCTTTCCTCAGCCTGCAATTTTGTCTTCATTCTGATTAGTTTATTCCATTTAGATTTTAAGAATGATAGTTGATGACTGCCTTTTTCCCAATGTTACAATAGTAGAAATGTGGTATCTTACATTTTCCAAATATTTTCTTCTCCTGGGCTTTCCTGTACCATTCAGTGATGGAGAGCTCACAGTTCCTATTGAGATATTTATTTTCATTACTATCCTTATGTAGAAAACATTTCCAGAACTTTTTTCTTCCATTCAACTTATAGCTCCTCTTTAAAAACAAAATTATTCTATACTCCATGCTTTGATACTCTAAATTCAACCGGTCATATTTTTTTTCTTTTCCTTTCTCTTTGACTGGTCAATTCAGAAAAGGAAGTCCAGTTCGAGTGTTCAGATGATGGTGAGGATCTCTATCTCCCAGATTTCTCCTCCTGTGAAATTCACACTTAGCAATAAAAGTCTTATTTACCTAAGATAGTGTAAGTGGAGAGGGTGTAGGACCATTACAGGTCAGTGTTAATCAACTATCAAAACACGGTACTCCTCTTACATATTATATTGTTTTTCTCTGAAATTGAATTTGTTAAACATGTAAATAGTTATATTAACAGGTTTGCTCTTTTACAAAACAAAGTCCAGTTTTCTCTTTGAAAATAAAAGACCATGACAGAATGAATGTCTGTATAGTGATAAGTAAAAACAAACAAACAAAAAAACCTTGTGATTATTTTTTAAATGTTCTTCATGGTTGCTAAAATAGGAGTGATTTATACGACACCATAAAACATTCACCATGGAGTTTATAAAGGTGTGAAAGTGATCTTACGATGTACCAATCCTAGTTAAGTACCTTTACAAGAAATGTTTATTAACCTCAAAACAATAAATTTAACACCTGAGAAACAGGAATATATTGTCCATGCCTCATAAGAGTAATTCAGTGCATCATACAATTATCTGATTTGATTATTTGATTCATAATTTTTTAAAAAAGAAAAACACCCTGCTTCTATTAACATAAAATAATCATGTCACACAAAAGTGCCAGAGTTCTTGTATGTTACGTTTAAAAGACATCTATGGGCCAGAAGTGGTATCTCACACCTGTAATCCCAGCACTTTGAGAGGTTGAGGCAGGTGGATTGCCTGAAGTCAGGAGTTCAAGACCAGCCTGGCCAACATGGTAAAACTCCATCTCTACTAAAAAAAAAAAAACAAACAAACAAAAAAAAAAACAAAAAAAAAAAAAAAAAACAGAAATTAGCCAGGTGCGATGGCCATACCTGTAATCCCAACTACTTGGGAGGCTGAGGCAGGAGAATCTCTTGAACCCAGAAGGCAGAGGTTTTAGTGAGCCGAGATTGCACCATTGCACTCCAGCCTGGGCAACAAGAGCAAAACTCCATCTCAAAAAAAAAAAAAAAAAA
>NW_016803664.1:6664014-6666399 GCF_001698545.2 Rhinopithecus bieti | reverse complement strand
AAAAAAAAAAAAAAAAAAAGACATTTGGGGTCGAACCCATGCTTTATATTTGACTCTTTGAAAAGAATGTCTTCTTGCCTTTTACTTAGAAATTCTCCTATTAGTTTTCAATAAATTAATCTTATGAATACCTCCAAAAGATTTTTTATAGAAAAAAATCATTTAGTTAATCTTTACATTAACAAAAAAGCTTTAACTGCACATTAAACATGATCAAAAGTGTGGTTGAGGCACATATTCATTTAACTCATGTTTCCCATACCTAACAATAAAGAATGGCTCACCCAGACAGAATGGCCTTCATCTGGAAGAGATGATGGTGTGTATATGCTGTGTATCTATATGTAAATGTGTGTAGGTGTGTGTGTATGGGAGGGGGGAACATGTGCACTTGTATAGATAAGTTTGTATGCATAGGTGTGCAAGTGGGACATTTTCACTAAAATAAAGCAGTTCTTGGCAACCATATCCTAGAAAAAAATCAAGTATCGTATCTCAAAAGAGACATAAAGTATCTCAGAATATTTCTTTCATTTGCATTCACTGATATAAACTAAATATAGCATATTAAATACATATGGTGCTTTAACCATAAGTGCCCCTGTTCATTTGACAGGAAGCCAACTATGTTTTGCCCAGCACGTTTCCCGAATAGGAATTTATTTGTGTGTGCATCCCTCCTCTTTTCTCACGTACCCTGTACTAACATAAATACTGAATTTTGATCCCTCTTTAATAGACTTTTTACCTCTTATCTCTTTGGCTCTTGCACAATATCATGTTAAATTCTGTGCACTTTGATTTAAAGGGAAAAAAGGTTTTAACTATCTGCAAAATATAGATTGATGACAACATTTATAGAATTTTCCAGTAAAGGAAAGTTTAGAAGTTTTCTATCCTTTCCTGCAGGTCAAACAGCACAGTGTCACAGCTTATTGTAAAAATAACGATACTAGTAATCACACAAATGGAAATGAAAATGAAGGAAAAATATTACGTATTTAAATTAATTTATGATACTTTCTTCCTCTCAATACTAGTTTTGACAGGATACATAGTTATCAGGTATAGACTTCCCAGAAAACCCAAACAATTAAACTGGTGTCACCACTCGTAAATGCTCATTTGATACTCACTTATTTTATATAGTATATGTTTCTCTTTACATCCTTTTATATATTTATATCAAAATAGTGGAGGTGTATTCCTTTAGAAAGTAATAAATAAAATACCTAGATACTATAGTGTAAGAAAATGAATGTTACCTTATATTTTTGTTTGAGAACCATAATATAAGTTGTCACGCATGAGTTTAAAAGAATGTTGATTATTACTTTTTAGTCTTTGATTCTTGGTGCCCCGACTCAGTTGTAGTTTCTGGTTGCCACTGTCTACAAAGAGTCTTCTCTGTGAACCGTTAGAGTACTTATTGATCCTCTGAGTTGCTTTTACCACACAGCTTCCACAGTGGTAATAATATATTCTTTAAAGTCAAATCCAGTTATGTTAAAGCAAGGGAATGATATTACCAAATATATTCTGCAGTGATAGCAGTAGCATTGTGACAGAAAATGTAGTATTTTCCTCTTACACAACTGTAAAATTAAAATCCTTTTACATTCAACATAAAAGTTTGATTTCCCCACTAATAATTGAAGATGTAATTTTTAAAGCAGATCTACACTTATCATTTTTAAAAGCTATTGTGACACCAGCATTTTATCAAAGACCTAAATTTTCATTGGATAATTTAATTGCTCCTAAGCAAAGTAATGATGGATCCCCAGAGAAAGATCATCTATGTGTGACTTCAGGCTCAAGAATAAAATGGGGGAAGAAAGAAATGTATTTATAACAGTGAACAATTGGAAGCTTGGAAACAGAATCCACTTGAAGAGTATGAGAATGGTTATATTCATTTCATACTCTGAAACCTGATTGGAGCTCCATTGAAGCAGTTCTTTGTTTGCTAAGGTGGCATAGCAACAGCAGATACGTCTGTTTTCTCATTGCACCGTCACGGACATGGTCCAGCCTGTGTGTGACCATCGGAGACTAGCGATCATCATTCCTGTCAGTCGTCACCATGTCTTTCACGTTCATCTTCAGTGGCTCTTTATCTTCATGTCTACATCTCCATGTAGACATGCTGCGTCTAGAGATATTGGCTACCAAGGGGTTTAAGGCATCTCTGTTTCTATTTTCTGCATACCCACAGATAAACAACAAAGCCAACGTGGTAACCAGCCCCAAAGAAAATATTCCTACCCCGGCGCTGGTATACCTGGACTCTTTTGTAACCCTTCTTAAGTTCTTTACCTTTTCTTTCTTTTTTTTTTTTTTTTTTTTTTTTTTTTTTTTTTTTTTTTTTTTAAATTAAATTTA
>NW_016803664.1:6656442-6662092 GCF_001698545.2 Rhinopithecus bieti | reverse complement strand
ATAATTAAAAATTTTTTTTTTTTTTTTTTTTTTTTTTTTTTTTTTTTTTTTTTTTTTGCTTTCTACGATATGACAAATTTCATTTTTTTTTTAGTTTTTTTGGTTAAGTTAGTTGTCAAGCAGTGTGTTCTAACATGAGATTATCTCATTTCATTGTTGAACATTGTACTGATAGCTGTGGTCTCTGTAGTTGGAATTATTGCATGCTGCATTCAAAATAGAGCGCTTTGGTTGCTCTTAGCTCTTCTGATGATGATAGTTCTAGATTATGCAAACAATGGTTTCTTCTTTTCATGATGCAAATGCTGACATCAAGGAGAGCTAATGGGATTGTTGCTAGACAACATAAAAGTAGACCTTATTCAGAGTTCTTGTTTCCCTCTTATTAAAACACAACAGGGCTTTGTAAGACTTCACTTTCTGAGATAAAGAGGCACTGGATAATTTAGAGCTTTTTGTTTATTGTGTTTGAAATTAAATTGTCACTGTTTCACTTTAATCCAAAAAATGAAATTGCAAATAATAGAGCTTTGAATTATCAGTGGAAACCAGTTATGTCTATCTCAATCAAATCCACACAATTAACAACTAAATTAGTCTAACACTTTGAGATGGTATTATGTTAAAATTCAGAATTTGAATACCGTCATTCAGTGCTCTCTGAGTTCCATAATGTTTTCCCTAAACTATTTCATATTTTGATTTATGATTTTCAGAAATGTTTTCAATTATTTGCTGTTCTCATGCTGTTATTTTAAATAAATTTTAAAATGTTAGGGAATCATTTCACTTGCGTTAACTATGAGGCTCCATTTAAAAACATTTAATAGGACACATCAAGATAGCAGGTTATCTACTAGTAACAAACAATGTTGATCACAGCTGTAGCCAAGGGAAAGGGAAAATGGAAGCAGTGGATATGTTCTCTCTCAATATTGCAGCAGTGTAAACTATAATGGTGGGAGAGTGCCCATGGTTGAGAACTCCCAGAGGATTACAGTATCTCCCCATTGCCAAGATATCACATAAAGAAGGTGCCAGGCATGTCACTGGTGTATGCATATTGCATCTTTTTTTTAAATCAGTTATTTGAGTGTTATTCTCTACTTGGTAATATTTCTTTGCTTTCTGACAGAAAACAATAGAAAAACCAATAATTTCTTCATAAAAAAGCATGACTTTACAGCCAAATATCCTGCATATATAGTCCATAAAGTGGAAGGTTTTTTTTTAGATATGAATTAACACAGGATTTAATAGCAATATGCCTCAAATTATAGTGATTACATGATTAGTTCTAGAACACTTTAGGTAAACTTTTAAAATATTCCTTAAAATTTTTTATGGACTTTTGAAATGGATTCTTTAGTATAGTCTTCTTTTTAAGTGTTGTCCAATGGTTCTAGATTTTACAAGGCTATTCAGTTGTGTGTTAATTATATTAATGATACCATAATCAAGTTTCAAACTAATATAGCTGAAAAATATCTTCTCCGAGAATTTGAAATCATCTCGAAGTTTTACCTCCAGTGTCCTTGGCAGTTCTCTATGGGACAGACATTCACAGGCCACTCATTAAAGAGGAAAGGAAAGCATAGGATTAGGTGAAACAGTGAGTGCCTCTTCAAGTCTCTAAATATCAAAGCCTTGTTTGAATGCTGATCAAGAATAAGGTCTTTTGCATGCTGCTTCTGGGTAGGGAGGTTCCTATCTCATGGGCTCACCAGGGAGATCTTTCATCAGAGATTTTGTCAGCTGCAACTCTGACAGCAGTTAACATCGCTTTAGCTCTTGTCACTATTTCATTTTGTCAGCTGGCTCACTCTGCTCTGTCCCTCACACTAGAAATAATGTACTTACCAATGCAAACTGTTTCTTTCTCTATTTTGTTCTCGCTCAGGAGCCCCAAACTACTGTAATCCACAACCCTGATGGAAACAAGGTATTCAGAAAGAATCAACATCATCTTGCTTTAACAAGACTATACATCTCATCAAATATTCAAAAAAATTAATTTATTATCTAAAAATAGGAAAGAAAATTCTAACCATTTTCTATCACACTTCCTTTTGGGCCTAATTTGTCTATAACTGTGGACATACTTCTTGCAAATAAAAATGAATGATATCTTGAAAGAGAAACTAACGTTCCCGACTCAAAGTCAGGCTAAACGTGAATGAAGTCTTTATGTCAAGATGACTGTGTGTCTTAAGCAATTCCATCTGGTCACTTTTTTTTCCCAAGACTTTGTGCTTTGTACTGTAGATACATTGTGCATGGTATTTTAGAATTTCTGGCAATATCATTCCATTGTCTTCAAAAATATCAACTTGACTTCATAGGTTTTTTTTTTAACTTTAGTGTTACTTTTGAGTTTTATTCTATTCTGTTGTCAGAGTGGGGTTGTTTTTGTTTTTATTGTTTGTTTCTTAATTCCCTGTTGGTGATGATGATGATGTTATTGTTGTTGTTGTTGTTATTGTTGTTGTTATTTGGCATGAATTTGAGGAGAATCAGGGAGTTTCACTTTTTGTAAAATATGTCTGTTGTTGAATAATATATATTCCAGTAACAGGAATTTAACTACTTAGCCTGAAAGAAGACTAATTGTTTCCTATACATTATAAATTATTTGTATAGCATGTTAACTAAATAACAGCACTAGCATACATGCCTATAGGATGAAAGACCTTTTCTGAATTTATTCCATGTGTCCAATTTATTACTTTTCATACATTATTATATCTCTAAGGGAAGAAAAAAATACTAAACTTTTCTCAAATACTAGATATAGTCATACATCTTCTCCATACTCTTATCAATGATGTTTAAGACTTAGAAAGCACATTTTATCTTAAGACTTAGAAAACACATTTCTTCTCTGGTTTAACATGTAGTTGATCAATATTAAAACCATTAAAGTAAAAAACATGAAGTGTTATGTTCTTTAATATGAGATTTATTTTATAGTCATGACACTGCAAATGGTCTAGGTCCCAAAAAGCCTTGAGGTAGTCAGGACCATCACATATGAGAACAATTTTTTTAATAGCATTAGCCAATGAAACGCCGAGCATAACAGCTGGAATGGACACTTCAGTAGTTCTAGCTATATCATTTGTAAGAGTTACTGCATGATATTTCTTGCTTACATGAATTAGTTTAATTTTACAGTGCATGGGTTTACCTTCATTTACAGCTTAAATTTGAATACTAGGTCACATTAAGAAATGCATGAAGATTCCTTTCTTTGGTTTTGTGTGTATGGAGACTCTGGGTACACCTTTAATTAGTTTTTCCCTTGGTTTAAATATTATATATGATATTTATATAAATTGATCACTTTTTGGAATACTGAATCTCTAAAATGACACTGGCTGGTTTTACATTATTTTCCAGAATCTGTTTTCCATTACTGAGCTATTGATTGGAAGTTTGTTTCCAGTTATTTTTGGCTCTAGCGTTAAAATCATTCCAAGTAGAAAACTATGTCTTTCTTATGAATATTGCAAAATGTATTTGCTAGAAAATATTTTATTCATATATTATTAATGAACACATTTATCATACCATTTTAAGAAATATATCTTAATTCTGGCAGTTACAGTGTACTTTTAAGTGTGCTTAAGCATCTTCCACTTAATTTGTAGTTTTACAAAGAAAGAACTTTGTCTTTTATTATGGAAGTAGGTTTCTTATCAATAACAGCCAGTTTCTAATTTTGAAAAGAATGAAAAAAGTCTAATTGTCCTTGAAAGTAAATTATTCATTATAATTCCATTGTGCTGAGGACAAACATGAAAATTCTTCTGAAAAGTACTTTCAGCATATCTCAACTTAACCCCCTTAGCTTCTTCATCAAATGATGCAGTGAAATGCTTTCTCTCCTTATAAAGGAGTAAAGCATACAGGCCTTAACATAGTGCCTGACACAAAGAAGGTACTCTTATTGGTCAATTAATTGAGAATAAAATTTTTTGCTATTTTAAGTTTCAAATTCATTCGGCTAACATATTCAATTGCTTGTAAACACACAGAAAAAGCAAACCTTGTAGGGCACTGTAACACAAAACACATCCTTACACAGTTTTTAAAGTAAACTGCATACTTCCACTGCTTCTACAAATCACCTGGATTTATACAGCTTCGGAGATTAGGCAACCAGAGTACTCCCTGTTTGAAATGTTTGCAGCATCAGATATTATATTTCTGTTAAAAACCACTTAATGTGTTTGTCCATTTGCATGTCAGCATATGCACATAGCCTGCTGAAGAATTTTGCATGATATGTATGTCACTAGCAACTTTTAAAGACGAAATCAAGCTATTCATTGGGTGCAACCTAAAAATGTGTTTTCTTCTCATCAGGAGTCAACTGAGAGTTCAAATACAACAATTGAGGATGAAGATGTGAAAGGTATGATTTAACCAGAAATGGAAAATCCTAACTCAGAGCTTCATATATATATACATGAAAAAAAAGTGCTTCAAATAACTAATAAGTTTAGGAAGTAGGCCTATCCTAAAACACAAAAATATTGTATTTATGAGTAAAAAAATATTTTATAAGTATATAATTATTTCAACAATATGTTACTTTTGTCATTTTTCCCACATATTCTTTTGTATATTTTGAACTGTAGACATGTAGCATATTCTAGCACATTGCAGTAATGACAACTAATAATGAGTTATTAGTTATAGGAACATAACAAATTATAAATTTGTCAGTCAAAAAGTAATATAAAATGTATTCACATTGGGTACATTCATAAAACTTATCTGGAAAACAATTTATATTCAAGGATATAGTATAAAAATAACTTTTTAACTTTTAGTCATCTCAAATAAGTATCAGTAGAATTTTCTATTTGGCCGCCTTTTTATCCTAGTTTTTTGTGTACATTCCAAAGATATTCTTGACCTCCATTCACTTTGGTTGCCAAGGTTCTTTTAGCTACGTGTATGAGTCATTGATAGTGTTTCTACAGATATCTTCTCAGTGCCCCTGCACACATATACTGAACACACATTTGCAGTTAGGTCACATCGCTATTTTAGAAGTATTACTTTTGTATTAATTGCATTTGCAGTTTTATGTTGTTTTTGTAATTCATTGTATATAACTACAATCTCTATAGACCACTTATCTAGAAGACATTCTGACAAACAGCAGTAACAGTAGGATATTTGAAACAGAAATATTAAAGGAAAAGAAATATAAATTGGGAGCAATGATCCATAAATTAATTAAACTTCATCTGAAAAGATTACTTACCTAATAGTATCACCATAAGCTTTAATTCTAAAGGTAGCATTAATACGATAAAGTCTTGAAAAGTTGTATTCATGTTTTAGAATAAAGGACTTGGAAATTCTCAGGTCAAGGAGACATGGGGTCAATTTAGAGAATAAAAATGGCTGTAGATCACAACTTGCCAGTCAGTTCTGCTGACTTTTTCCTCTTTGTGTGAATAGAACAGCTGATGCTATTAAAGTATACTCTCTATTTATATAACTAAGCATACTGACCTAACTCTGCTAGAGGTAGTCAGTCATTATTTTTTACAGTGGAAAGGTAGATAGCTGTGTCAAGAATTTTATTTAGTAACTCTATTCATCTCACTCTTTCACTTAAGCTAAAATTTGA
>NW_016803664.1:6652451-6654502 GCF_001698545.2 Rhinopithecus bieti | reverse complement strand
TTTTTTTTTTTTTTTTTTTTAGCCAAATAAATAGATAAGCCATTTAGCTTTCCCAGTGATTCAGGAAGCATTATCTTTGTGTTTTGGATTCATTAGCTCTTTAAGCTAAGCTAAATGTTTCATATGAATTTTTACATTCTTCCCTTGAGCATGACTAAGAAAACTTGTTCATTGTCCACTGGAGAAACGGAATCTTTAAATAACTAAATAAAATTAGGAGAATACTAGCACCTCACTATATGCAGTTCATCTGCCAAGGAACGTGATCATGAGAAGGGTTTTATTAAGTGGTCTTTCTCACCTGAATTTGGCATTCACCTGTACTAAGTATTGGTTCAGGATCATTGCTATTAATCTATGTAAATGTTAATGTATAGACAGAGTTCCTGTCGTGTTACCTTGTAGTTTGTAATTTCTTTTTAATAAAATGAAATAATAATGTCAGTTCTTAGAAAACAGTTCTCCAGTTCAACTCATAACAATGATATGGGTTTCATCTTGCCTCTGGGATTTCATAAATTGAGATAGTATTTGTATTATAGATATATTGAGTCTAGATACAACAAGTATTAGAGAAATTCAGCATCATATTGAGATCAAAAGAAATGTCCAGTTGCTCGTTTAACCCAAAGTGCTTTGGTTTATTCCCTTAATAAATACATTATTTAAGTTTCTGCTTAATTTTACTGGTGTGGATCTGGCCAAAAATGTCATAACCATACCTTATTAGGACTCATTTGTTTTCTCTGTAAGACTCAGACAGCCTTTTGTAGACTAACCCTTTTAATATTGAATGATATCAGAAACCTTTAAGACTAGAAGACACTTTGAAAGATTGCCTAGGCGCCATCATTTTTACTGGGGCAAGTGGTACATAAAATGGTCTTAAATGATTTTAAATTATTTATTATGCTGTTATCTGTTTGTGTGAGAATCTCTCCATTTATCAGTGTGTGGTCCTCAATTAAAACCCTATATGTGAATAATTATGCTGTCTCGTTTTTACTTTAGAATCTCTGTGGCTCTCAGTAGCTTGGTAGGGAATGTGTTTATTGTCTAGTTCTGTTGAAACCCAAATTTACTCATATCTAACATCTTATAACTAACATCCAAGAACTCACAAATACTATCAGTTAAATAATCTGACCAAAACTCTATCCTATCTACAAAGCCATGTCATATCTACAAAATTGTGTGTCTTCCACACACATACTTTTCAACCTTCTCTTTTCTGTAGACAACATTGTTATCAGTGAGACACCACACTTGTTGACATATTCTTAAAGGCATGCCCGCATACATACTTCTGCATGCGAGCACATGTTCTACCCATTGCTGCTGGCTGCCTCGGATATAGTGCATCTAACACCAGCACCTAGATGTACGTTGTTTTATGATGGCACATGATTCCTTGAATAGCATGTCACATGCCTCCCCTACCAAGACAGTGCACATTCTGCCCCATCCCCAAGGACTAACCTGGCAGGGACAGCTTCTGTGTCCTCTCCAATGTAAAGAAACGTGGAGTTGCTGGAGGAGGGGATTAAACACTGTGGTGACCTGGTCAAAGGAAGAAATGAGGTAAACTAACAACAGAGTTTTTCTTTCTGGCCTCTTTTGAGTGGGTAAAGGCAGACGGGCCAGCTGTTCTCAAAGATAAAAGAAAGCAAAAGTAGTCAGAGATTAATGGTTCTTCAGTCTGGAGCACCTTAGAAAGCCAGGATTTAAAAGCCCATTTTCTTCAGCTCTTTTATTAGTTTCCATTGAGAAATCATGGCCCCAGTCTGTGTAATACTTTTGAATTGTGTCTAGGCTGTTTCTTCATTCAGCAAATATTTATTGAATCCCTTCTGTTTACTTAAGTTCCACGTGCTTCTCTTTGTGAACTAGCCATGTTCAAGAGATTTGAATGTGTCAGAGTCAAAATACTGCTTCCTACCCTCTACATGAATCTTGTTGTGCTATAATGTATGCCCATTTATCTTTCTTAATACAATAGCTATCAGGAAAAATTAATGAAACCCAACATAAATGCATGTTTTATCCAAAAA
>NW_016803664.1:6631093-6652277 GCF_001698545.2 Rhinopithecus bieti | reverse complement strand
AAAAAAAAAAAAAAAAAAAAAAAAACCTCAGTGAAACCCAGGAAAAAAGTGAGACCCAGGATAAATATATTTTTAAAATCTAAAAGTTATTTTATTTCCTTTTTCTTAAATACCTTCAACATTTAGCTCTAACCACATTTTTCTTCCCAAGCTCATAATCATCCTAAGGGACTTGAATTGTTTTACAACTCTTCTTTCTAAAACGCTTCCAGAGTTCATTGTTTTTTTTCTCCAAGGCAATGTGTTGACACCCTAGTGTTGACCTTTTCAGCAACTTTCTAATTTTGTTCTGTGTTTAAAACCAAATATCTCTGATGCTATGTGAGGAAACTCAGCAGCAAACTCAGTGTCATGGAGAGTTACTAATAGTTTAAAAGCAAATGGGAGTCTGGGAGTGGTGGCTCACACCTGTAATCCTAGCACTTTGGGAGGCTGAGGCAGATGGATCCCTTGAGGCCAGGAGTCCAAGACTAGCCTGACCGACATGGTGAAACCCTGTCTCCACTAAAAATACAAAAATTAGCTGGGCACAGTGGTACGCACCTGTAATCCCAGCAACTTGGGAGGCTGAGGCATGAAAATCACTTGAACCCGGTGGGTGGAGAATTGCAGTGAGCCGGGATTGTGCCGCTGCACTCCAGCCTGGGTAACAGAGTGAGACTTTGCTTTTTTTTTTTTTTTTTTAAAAAAAAAAAGCCAGTAGCAGTGGCTCACACCTGTAATCCCAGCACTTTGGGAGGCCCAGGCAGGCGGATCACAAGGTCGGGAGATCGAGACCATCTTGGCTAATACAGTAAAACCCCATCTCTACTAAAAATACAAAAAATTTAGCCGGACCTGGTGGCGGGCACCTGTAGTCCCAGCTACTTGAGCGGCTGAGGCAGGAGAATGGTGTGAACCCAAGAGGCAGAGCTTGCAGTGAGCCGAGATCACGCCACTGCGCTCCAGCCTGGGTGACAAGCGAGACTTCGTCTCAAAAAAAAAAAGAAGTGAATGGGAGTCCTAACAAAGCATAATTACCATCATGAAAGCACTGTGGTAACAACTGCCTATCCTATACTAGGAAAAAAAGTTTTCTCCTTACAGCTAACTAGTGTTTTCAAAATACACAATTCTTTAGGCCAAAAATTATTTAAATAGGCATTTCCATTTTTAATCCATTTCCAGTAAAACAGTTACTTCCATTAATTTAAGGTGTTATCAAACAGCTGTCATCATTAGCTCTTAATTAGCAGTTGACAGTACAAACTGCACTCCTCGCCAGGAATGTGGGTGTGCCTAGAGTCAGTGATGTGTAGCAGGAGTTCTTTCCACACTGTATACATTTGAAGACTGCCCTTTGGTCTGTGGCTGTAGCCACAGTTTGCAGAACCTGTCACTGTAAGCCACAATGCCTCTCTGCCTCACAACCCGTCCAGCACCATTGTTCAGAGTCACCTACTTCCTCCTGATGGGTGTGTGTCCATATGGTCCATCTGCTGCTGTTTCCCAGCATTCCTGTGCAGCACCTGTTGAAGTTGGGCTCCTGTATGCCTTTGTGTCATTTCTGTCACCATCCTGTTTCCAGTATCTCACTTCAGCTCACCATTCACCACGAGCTTGGATCTCTTGCTGCATTTCATCCTTCTTACAGATCTAGGAAAGTGGAGCCCTTTACAACAAGCAGAATCTATGGCTATGAGACTGTGTGTGGAGACTTCATCCTGCTTGAATTCCTTTTTCCTTTTCCTGATTACTAGGTAGTAGTAATGAGGATGTTTGCAAAAGGCTCAATTAAGGACAAAGTTGTTGGCACCCTTATTACTTGAATGGTGATTCGTATTTGATGACACCTGGATATCGTGGTCTAAGCTAATTTATAGAATCACTTGATTAATGAGCTGTGTGTGTCTTCTATAAATATGTACATTAGTGAATAGTATGATGACTGATTACCCAGATTCAACTATTCTTAAGTTCTGTTTGATCTATGAAAACCTTCTTTTCTGTGTGGGATTTCCTAAGGCAGATGATCTCATTATACTTTTCTTCTTCGTATCTACATGTAATTTGTATTTTAGGACTTGTCGTGCATACATTTCTCACTTCCAGAAAATCTGCAAATTAAGAAAATCTTGAGTATTTTATTGAGGGACTTTTGATAATTGTGTCATTCCATTAGGTTAAAAGTGTCTTAGAGGAAACGGTAGTGTATAATAACTTATTTCAGGTTTCTAATCCAAAATTTGATTTTACAACAAGTTTATTTAGAAAAATTACTGTCTGCATATACTCACTGCTGATTTTTTAAGTGTTGTACCAGAATTAGTAACTTATAGGACTGATGGCAAATTTATTCTGTGCCACCACAAATGTAACACAGTTTCATTGTCTCTATTTTTGTATATTTCTTCTATTTTACCTCTATACTCAATTTTTCTCTTTATTCTTTGCCTCCTGCCAAGTTATCCTAAGTTTTTCAGTGATAATCTCAAACTTGTTTAGCTCTGCTGACAAAATACAGGGTCAGACTGTTGCCAACCCCATTTGAAAACAAGGTCCAAAATCAAGACAAATGGAACCAACAAACAAAAACATGTAACTTCTTATTTTAACGTAAGGAAAACATCAGCTCACTCTATATTAATAAAGTTTATCTGCTCAAAATTTCTATAAATAGCTTTTCTTGTGAGTTTGTGAAACCCTGTAATGAGTTTTAGAAATATCCACAGCAAAAATAATGTAGCATTATTTTATAAAATACTGCATAAACTCTAAAGACATGTATATGTTGTAAGATTTCTTCCATCAGATTCTAAACTTTGATTAAGCTATCAGTTTTTAAACTCTGAATTCACCTTAAGAATTAACTTTAAGAATTCAGAGTTTAAAAATCTAACATTTACCAGCTTATACCTACCGTTCCATTATTGGAACGCTAAGCATGTGGGAGTTATTTATTTCCTACTGCTCAAGGTCATCACCAAGGTCTGATTTTCCACTCATGCAAAAATTCAAAAAATTGCAACCTCCAGCATAAATGGGTTAACTATTCATAGATATTACTTTATGTGGGAGTTAAAAATATAAGAGGTAATCAGACTCACACTTTGTGTAATCAAAATTTCATAGTTATCCAAATATAATTTACTTTATAATATAGTTACATAAATGTTGATTGTAAAACTTCCTCATTTTTGTTCATATATCTATTTTTTCCCATTACCTAATAAAAATTGTCCTATTTAATAAGCTACTAAATTTAAAGTTTGTGTAAAATTTTAAAATATTACTCTTTCTATCTTCTTTATCTTTTCAGATTATGGCTTTATCACTTTTTTTAAGTGATGTAAAATATAAAATGTCAGCAAGTATCTGATTTGAATCTGAAATCTATACTGTTTCTAATTCTAACCTTTATCTAACTTGCGCTGAGCAAGTTGCATAACTTCCCTGTGGCTCAGGTTTCCTCATAACAGCAGAATTTAGATATTGAAATCAATAATACAGACTTTTAAGCTCTTTTTCTACTCTACTGTGATGTAATACTATTAATAGATTGCTGTAAGATCTCTTCTATTTTAAAAAATATATAAAATGATACATTCTAAGATAAGACATATTATTATAAAACAATTAGATGTTAATAATATAAACTATTCAAGCAGTCATAGAAAGATATTTAACTCAAAGTTGAAAGAAACTACGTTGCTGCAGTTTTAGGAAATCTTATTAAAATTGGGAAAAAATGATGTTCACTAACCTGAATATCCAAAATGTTACAATAGCACAATAGGGCTATAAAGTTACTACTTTAAACACATTCCAGTGAGAATTATTATGAGGTCAAATTTTATGTTTCTAAAGTTTCCATACAAAATTTCTTTAATTTCTAAAATTAAATTAATATTTGAGCTCATTCATTCCTGTATTACAGAAGTTAAATCCTAATTATTTGCTTTGTTTTCATTAACTATGAATTTTATGTAATTCTGAAATTATTTATTAGAATAAAATAATTGCTTGAGTGAAATAATGTCTCCTTTGCTGAGTTTGTATTATTTTATACCACTAAATATATCTATAAATTATGTGAAGTTATTTATCTGTATCATGATTCTTTTTGTGAGTAAGTGGAGTGGCCCTAATTTTATTTTCTGCTATGGATTTCTGCTATAACACCCTTGATTTGGTCAGGAGGAATTAGGTCTAAAGTATTTAAGAAATTAATCTTAATCCTGTGCAATTTTAATACTCCACCAGGTTACAAGTGATTTTATTTCAGGCTAATATGATACATGAAAAAGTAAGATATTAACAAGTAAAAGCCGAGAAGGCATTATTCAGTGAGGAGCTTAATGAAAGAGCCTGTGTAGAAATAAAGAATTTTTATTTCTCGCATCTGAAACAGTGGTATTTTCATTTTTCAATTTAGTGCAACAAATATGATATGAACACCTGTTATGTATAGTATTCTAACTAAACTACAGAAGATTTAGAAAAGAAAGATGATTCTGCAAGATAATGTTGCAGGCAAAGACACAAATGATTGAGAGAGTTTCAAATGGACTGGGCTAATTCTGAGTGGATTATGGGGACTATATTCTAGCATAAATCAGTAGAGAGTGACTAAACTACAATAGTTGTATTCAGTCCAGGGAGGGAAACTCAACAAGGCTGCTTTCCTAAACATTTCCAAGCTTTGTTGTTATATTAAAAAATAATTTAACAGCATTGACTATCATGTAAGTATAACATTAGGAAACAGAGATTGGGTATAAGGAAAACATAAACATGTCAAGGATTCAGGCTTAATATTCTTGTACTTGGAGGTATTTTTGGCCATAAGGTAATAATGCAATCAATGTATTCAATAGGTGTAATGGCACACATTTTCTGTCTGTATCTTTGCTGTGAGTTTTCCTTTCCAAAGTTCTGTAATATATTAAAACTGAAATATTAAGTTTTCTTAATAGTTCTGAGGTAAGAAAAGATTATAATCACCCGAGCACAGTGACTCATACCTGTAATCCCAACATTTTGGGATGCTGAAGCCAGAGGATCTTTTGAGGCCAGGAGTTTGAGTCCAGCCTCGGCAATATAACAAGACCCCATCTCTACAAAAAAAAAAAGAATTATAAAAAATTAGTTAGGCATGGTGGCACACACCTGTATACTCGAGAGGCTGAGGCAAGAGGAGGCCAGGAATTCAATACCACAGCGAGCTATGACTACACTACTGCACTCACTCCAGCCTGGATGACAGAGCTAGACTCTGTCTCTTAAAAAAAAAAAAAAAAAAATCAGAGGAGGAACTACTTAATCTCTTTTTTGTGACTTTCTTCTGAAAATTGAGTTTATAGAAAGCTGGTCTAACCTGAGAGAGTTCATTCACTTTTCATATCTCTTCACCAATGGTCATTCTGAAAGGACTCCTCAAAGATATAACTCCTGAACTTAGCTTTAAAGAGTAAGGTACTATTAACCAGGTGACAAAGGTGCGAGAGGAGAAACATTCCCAATAGAAGGTCCAGAAACAAAGCATAGTATGTCTGAGGTATTGCAGGCAGTCAGGATATTACTGAAGAGTGAAATGCAAGTTGGAGAGTGGTAGCAGATCAAGCTTGAGAGGAGGGAAGGTGCTAGTTATGGGAGCATTGAGCCATATAAAGGAGCTTGAGCTGACCTAATATTAAGAGACGAGAGGCATACATCACAGACAAGGATGATTCTGCAAGATAATGTACCAAGCACCTGAGGAATATCAGGAAGTTTTAAGCAGAGGAAAGATGTGGTAAGATGTCCATAGGTAGAACACTCTGGTGATTCTGTGGCATATGCATTTGCAGGCTATAAGACCAAAGATGGTAAGACCAGTTTTAAGACTATGTCTAAAGGGAGATACATGTTCAAGGGAGGGTTGAGTTTTGTTTTGTTTATGTTTTAGGATGAATGAATCTAGATCAAGTTTGTAGGCTAATGATAAAGGACAAGTAGGAATGAAGAAATTTGCTGTTCATTTTTACATTTATTTAGTAAGTTACTCTTTCAGCAAATATTTAGTGAGGGACTACTAGGTGCCAAGCCCTGTTAAAAGCACTGGATATTCAGAGGCAACAACAGAGATAGGATTTCAATTTTCATGAAAGTTAGATTTTAGTGGGCAGAAATAGCTAATAAACAAGGCTCATAGTTTCTACCAAAGACTTACCCTTGGGATAAAAATGATCACAGAGTAGCTAAAGACTTTACCTTACATTATCCTGATAAAAACTCCATCTGTTAAGTAGGTCTTATTAACTCAGTTTTTCAAAAGAACAATCTGAAGCTTAGAGAGGTTAAATCATATAACCACTAAGTGCTTTAACAGAAGCTGGGATCATGCTTTGAACCACTGCACTGAACCACTTGGGGATTTATGGAATCCCTCAGCCGTCACATTACTCCAATATTATATCCTATGCATTTAATAATATGTAAAAATATTCCAGAAAGGTTAGTGGCAAAGGCACTTGCCAGGGAGGTTTTCTATCAAACATGAAGACTTCCAAGTTAGGTAGCACAGTCTAATCTTACATCTGCAGAAATCATCTTTTGCTCCTGGGATCAGGTGTGAGGCACTAAATAATGAGGAAAAGATGAAATGTAATTCAGGATAATAGCTCATCTTTTGTAAAGAGACCCCAAAGAACCTTAAAACCATTGCTACTTACACAGTTTAGCTCTAAAGCTATAAAGGAATGTGTTGACTTGATTGGTAACAGCATATTATTTGTCAGTTTTTATGAAGTTAATTCTACTGAATAAAACCAATTGGTGTCTTGCATTTATATATAAAATGCTTTACCACTGTATTTGTAAAACATTTTACCAGTATGTTTTAGGGCTTTTTCTTTTTTTAATCTCATTTACTCTGTACAGCAAGCTTGTAAAATCAAGAAATGCAATAAAGAAGGGACTGAGGACATTGCAACTATGTAGCTGTGAGCATAGATCTGGAATCATACTAGCCCTAATGGCCTCCTTTCAGAGAAGACCAAGCACTTTGACAGGAATTAGGGATCTAGACTCATTGTTAGAGAGAGACAGAGATATTTTAAAGCTATTCCTGGACTAGTCATCTATAAGAGAAGTGGAAAAAGGACTGTAAATTGGTCTTTAGAAATTAGACACTGGGTTACTAAATTCTATGGCTGGGTAGAAGGGATGAGGCTCGTGAATATCACAATGGAACCAGGACCCAGGATGGGAGTAGGTAAGAAAGGGAAGTTTGGATAGAATGGGTATTTAGGGAAAGGCTTTTTGAGTAAAATGTGTAGTTTTAAACAAGTCTATAATTAAATTATTTGTTTCAGAATGCCCTACAGATTTCATGAGTCTCTCAGTATCTTTCCTACCTAACACAAAATTCAGATTCTTAGTAAAATATCCATAAAGTGACTCTGATTACTTGACTTAACCAATTACTGCTTATATGGAAACAGACATTCTCATAGATGCCTCCCTTTTTCTTTTAAATAAAAATTGGGAATTTTATTTTCACCTTCCACATTAGTTCCCTTATGTATTTCTACTTTTGATTTTGACCTTTTACTGTTTTCTCATTTTTTATTTTTTAGAGACAAGGTCTCTCTCTGTCATCCAGGCTGGAGTGCAATGGCTAAAACAAGAAATAATATGTGCATTAAAAAAATAAATATGGCCAGGCACGGTGGCTCACGCCTGTAATCCCAGCACTTTGGGAGGCCGAGGCAGGCGGATCACCTGAGGTCTGGAGTTCAAGACCAACCTGGCCAACGTGGTGAAACCCCGTCTCTACTAAAAATACAAAAATTAGGCGGGCATGGTGGCGCATGCTTATAATCCCAGCTACTCAGGAGGCTGAGGCAAGAGAATCGCTTGAACCCGGGAGACAGAGGTTGAAGTGAGCCAAGATCGTGCCACTTGCACTACAGCCTGGGCTACAAAAGCAAAACTCTGTATCAAAAAAAAAGAAAAAGAAAGAAACATAAGGATATAGCTGCTGTCATATGTGAACAAACACAGAATGCTTCAGATGCATGTAACATAGGTAATGCCTAACTAAGAGACCTCTATTTGAAACACTTGGATTCATTCATTTAAAAAATAAAGAAAAAAAGACTGAGCACCTTCTATGTGCTGAATGTAGTAAAATAAACTGAGGCTAAAAAGGCTTAGCATTTCCCTAAGGGAGTTTTTAGTCTTATAGTATCCTCTTCAATGAAATTATATCTGCTAGCGCATTTCCCCAGTGAATGCCTATTTTTTGCACTAAAATTTTATTATATGTTAAATAAAGTTTCTTCCAGAGTACATGAATGGATAAAATATCTTGCCTTTGAAAATCAGTGAATTAGGTAGTCCGTCTTTATTTCTTTTAAAATGGAATAGTGTAACATTTTTCCCTTGGCCAATGTTGTTGAGCAGAATTTGCCAATTCATCATATGAAAGTGAGCAACATGTTTAGTACAAAAAGACTGATTTAAGTATTGGGATTGCTATGATTTATTTTACTGTGAGGAAACTAACTTCTCTGCCAAAGCTATATTATCCCACTGATTACATATATGTGACTACTTCAGTATCCAAAGGAAATTCTTTGCAATATGCAAATACCCTTGGATGTTTGATTTCTTCTCTTTAGATTAGAACAAAATTTAAAAACTATAATGAGGTGTGAACATTTCCAAACTACTCAATTGCGTTTTCTTTAAAAACAAATTTAAAACCTCTCTATACAACTATTTTATTTTTTATATAAAATATAGATTAAGTTATATTTTTAAATGTCACCTCCAAAGAACATTTCTCTTTAATTTCTCCTCGCTTCCATAGTACTATCAGTGCAGTCTGCATTACTGCATTACTCATTGCATTACTCCTGTGTAGTATGTCTCAACCATTTTTAATGTGTTTGTGTTCAAATGCATCTAAGAAAATTGAATTGATATGACTATGTTTTATTCTAGTGTTTTTAACACACCTTCATCATCATCCTTAGTCTTTCTTTTCTCCTTAGTTTCTTTTTATTTCTTTGTCTCCTTAGTTTTGCTTATACCCCACATGCAGTCTCAGAAAATCCTACTAGTTTATCCTTCAAAGTGCACAATTTTTTTTTGGAATTGACTACTGCTTACCAACTCCATTGCCATCACTCTGACTTAAGATATAATCATCTTTTGCTAATACTATTGACATAGCTTCTTAGCCATTGACCTGCTTCTGCTTACTGTCTATTCTCAACAGAGAATAGAGTTACACTTTCAAAAATATATTAGATCATATGCTGCTCTTGCTCTGTATTCTCCAGTGGCTGCCAAAGCCATCAGAATCTATTAAAAGACCTGCCATGGCCAGGGCCCCTTCAGACATGCCTTGCCTTGCCATCTGACTTAATGTCTTATTATATATGCATCAGGAACACTGTTTCTGAAATGTATCAAGCAGGTTCCTGCCACAGGGCCTTTGCACTTACTATTCCACACCTGGTATGTCCTGATACACATTTCCATGTGGCTTACTGCCCTTTCTCTTTTTAAGTCTCTGACCAAATGTTATCAAATGTTACTCTCTCTGTGAGATCTTTGACTACCCTATTTTAAATTACATCCCTCCCGACTGGGCATGGTGGCTCATGCCTGTAATGCCAGCACTTTGGGAGGCAGGCAGATCACTTGAGGTCAGGAGTTTGAGACCAACCTGGCCAACATGACAAAACCCCATCTCTACTAAAAATACAAAAAATTAGCCAGCTGTGGTGCATGCCTATAATCTCAGCTACTTGGGAGGCTGAGCCACAAGAATCACTGGAACTTGGGAAGCAGAGGTTTCAGTGAACTCAGATGGCACCGCAGCACTCCAACCTGGGCAACAGAGTGAGACTCTGTCTCAAAAAATAAAATAAAATGAAAAATTACATCCCCCCCAAATCCAGCACTCCCCATTCTTCTATTTTACTTTTCTCCTTGTGTTTATTATCTAAAATATCTATTTTACTTGTTTCCTGTTCCTCTACCTCCTACTAAAATGTAAGTTTCTGTAGAGCAGAGATTTTTGTCTGTTTTGTTTATAGCCATATTCATAGTATCTAGAATAGTGTTGGGCAATAGTAGGAATAATAAATATTTAATGGGTAGAGGAAGGAAGCGTAGTGGATACTAACCATGACATGTCCTAGCAGCCACTAAAATGATCGGAATTCTCTTGAAGTTGTGATCAGTTTACAACTTTTTCTGTGTAGGTTTTTGTACATATGATTCCCCTCCAACCCCTCTCCATAATTTAGGAGTTAAAACCACAGAAAATGCATGTTTTAAAAGTGTTTTAGTCCATTTGTGATGCTATAACATAACACCACAAGTGGGGTAATTTATAAATAGTAGAAATTTATTTTTCACAGTTTTGGAGGCTGGAAAGTCTAAGATCAAGGTGCTGGCAGACTTGATGTCTGGTGAACGCTTACTCTCTGCTTTCAGAATGGCTCCTCTTGCTGTGACGTGGCAGAAGGAATGGAAGGGACTGGCCAGTCCCTCAAGCCCTTTTTTTTTTTTTTTTTTTTTTTTTTGAAGCAGAGTTTCACCCTATCACCCAGGCTGGAGTGCGGTGGCACAGTCTCGGCTCACTGCAACCTCCACCTGCCAGGTTCAAGCAATTCTCCTACATCAAACTCCCAAGTAGCTGGGATTACAGACACCCGCCACCATGCTGAGCTAATTTTTGTATTTTTATTAGAGACAGGATTTCACCATGTTTGCCAAGCTAGTTTCAAACTCCTGACCTCAAGTGATCCACCCACCTTGGTCTCCCAAAGTGCTGGGATTACAGATGTGAGCCACTGTACCTGGCCCTCAAGCCCTTTTATAAGGGCACTAGTCCCCTCCTAATAACCTCTCAAGGACCCCACCTGTTAATACCATCAAAGTTTCGTATTAAGGTCCAACATGGACTTTGTAGGGACACATACATTCATATCATAGCATTAAGTCATAGGATCTTTTTTCCTATTGGAATGGATGACACCCTTTGGTGTCAAATATACTAGATTTGAATCCCAGCCCAGCTCTTTATTGAATATGCATTCTGACTGCTCATGTAAACCATTCTGAGTCATATGTACAATAGGGATAATAATATGTCAATACTGGCTGAGTATGTAGCTCACGCCTGTAATTCTAGCACTTTGGGAGGCCGAGGAGGGTGGATTACCTGAACTCAGGAGTTCGAGATAAGCCTGGGCAACACTGTGAAACCCTGTCTCTACTAAAATGCAAAAGAAATTAGCCAGTGTGGCAGCATGCACCTGTAGTCCCAGCTGCTCAGGAGGCTGAGGCAGGAGAATTGCTGGAACCCGGGAGGTGGAGGTTGCAGTGAACCAAGATCCCACACTGCACTCCAGCCTGAAAGACAGAGTTAGACTCCATCTCTAAAAAGAAATAATAATAATAATAAAAATGTCATTACCTAACAATTTTTTACCTATAAAAGTGATAATTTCATATGGCTCAACCTGAAAATAATAACAATAATAGAGCATGCTTATGTTGAATAGTGATACAATGTATTAAATGCCTACTATAATTCCTGGCCCATGATTTAAAAGAGTTCATAAATCCAAAGAGAACTGTGTGTGTGTTTTTAAAATATCATTGTTCCTATTTTCTGATACATTTATTTTAGATAAGTAGGTAAACATCTATAAATGTTAAGACCCACATCCAGCCAACCTATGTACATAAATACCCAAACTACATAAAGCTGCCCAAGTGCAGAAAACAAGTTCATTTTTGCTTTAAAATCGAAACTGATGGTTTTTTTCAAGTGTTTGTAAAGGCGACAGTATTCTTTTAACTCATTATGAATTTTAAACAATTAAAGTA
Organism: Rhinopithecus bieti; assembly: GCF_001698545.2. Lineage (NCBI taxonomy): Eukaryota > Metazoa > Chordata > Mammalia > Primates > Cercopithecidae > Rhinopithecus > Rhinopithecus bieti. The sequence goes on along the minus strand of NW_016803664.1, from coordinate 6,640,400 downwards.
TTTAAATTCACTGCTTTTGACCTCCATAGTATCATATAATAGGCATTTAATAGATTAATGAATTATGAGGTTTTCACATTAATTTTGAGTTGAGACACATTTTGTATTTATTAAACATGTGTTAAGTAATAACTCAAAGTCATCCCTCATTTGAACTGGTCCTTTTATCCCTGGATATGTTCAACTGTTTTGAAAAATTGGCTCAATTTTGCCTGTGTCTTGATTATCACTACTGAAAGGAAAAGAAAAATATGTAGACTGATTGTTTTCCACAAAAGTAAAATGTGAATTTAAAAAGGAGCATATCTATGCAAAATTATTTAAACACTTCTCAAGCAAAATGTCTCAAGAACGATAACATATAATATCCCTTTTAGAAATTGTGATTACCCGGTTCAGTGTTTCCTCAGAAGAAACTAACTATCTTGATAGAAGTTAACAGATTAAATGTGAAAGACCTATGATTTGTTTTTGAATTGACTGTGTACAGGATCATTGGTTTCTTTATTAACATCACTGCATGTGGTTATTTACAGCATGTCTGTCTAGCAAAACACAGATGGTAAATGTTATGGAGAGAATCTGGATTTCAGGAAAAGTTGGGGTAATAGACAAAAACTTATACCATTATGTGTTTTCAAATTTAAAAGAAAGAAAAGAAATCCTTCTCCAAATGTCTTTTTTTTTTTTTTACTATTTTACAATTTGAATTAGGAAATGTTTTCAACTGGAGAAAATAACATTTTGGGGCAGTGAGTATTTTAGGTAGAGTATGTTTGGTCCATACCTAGGCCACTTCACAAAGAATTATAGAATTTTGATTAAATATTGTGTCACATTACACAAAGTTAAGCTACAAAAAAATGTAAACATATTACTAAACAGTAAAGAAATAACTCTGGAAAGGTTAATAGTCCATAATGACAGAAAAAAAAACTTACTTCCAAAAGACTACTGTGATGTTTTAAGTGGTATTTTGACCGATGTAGGAAGAGTATGAGCATATGAGATTGTATATTTAAGTCCCTCTTCAAGAAATAGAAGCTCTTCTCTTATACTCTTTACAAGACGAGAGAAGCCTAAGAAGGAACTTAGGGCTATTTAAATATATGAAGAGTTAATAAACATGAAATGTGTTTACCTGTGACTGAGAATAAAACTAACAAAAAAAGTTTGTTTGGGATGTGTGTAAACATCTGTACCTGCGTTGGTATTCTTTAAATCTGAACTAGAATTTTGTAACAGGGCAGTGTTGTAAGTTATTGAGGAATTTCATCATCTGGGTTATTTTAATTAACCTCACTTGAGTAAGTGCTGTGTGGTTGTAATCTGCCTATGCAAGTGCCAGAGATAACCTTTGTAGTCATTCCCAGTAGGCATCTTCTCTGAAACCTCCCAAGTCAATACCTTCATGTTATCTCCAGGTTTTTTTTAATGTAAAATTCTTACTATTGTCTTAATCTCAGTTCATATAATATAAATGCAAATTTCCTAAGTGTGGAATATTAATTACTTATTAAGTAACTTGAATGGCGTCTTTGAAGACTGTTCATCTTTTGAATGCAACAAATAGAGGAAAAGTAATATAGTCATACTCACAAATATGTATCTACTATACATTAAATTTTAAAATAAATTGATAATTTATGGTAATTTACATTTATAATACATGTTGGAATAAATGAGAATATGTAATATGTTAGTTCTGAAATATATGACTCATAAATTTAATTTTTACTGCAATTGCATTGGTTAAACTAAGAATACCTTTACTGGACCTGTAAAACTGGGCCCCAATTTTTTTGTTTGTTTGTTTTTTGAGACAGAATCTCGCTCTGTTGCCGGGCGCGGTGGCTCAAGCCTGTAATCCCAGCACTTTGGGAGGCCGAGGCGGGCGGATCACGAGGTCAGGAGATCGAAACCATCCTGGCTAACACGGTGAAACCCCGTCTCTACTAAAAATACAAAAAATTAGCCGGGTGTGGTGGTGCGCGCCTGTAGTCCCAGCTACTTGGAGGCTGAGGCAGGAGAATGGCGTGAACCTGGGAGGCGGAGCTTACAGTGAGCCAAGATCACGCCACTGCACTCCAACCTGGGTAACACAGCGAGACTCCGTCTCAAAAAAAAAAAAAAAAAAAAAAAAAAAAAAAAAAAAATCTCGCTCTGTCGCCCAGGCCAGAGTGCGGTGGCACAATTTTGGCTCACTTCCACCTCCGCCACCCAGGTTCAAGCGATTCTCCTGCCTCAGCCTCCCAAGTAGCTGGGACTACAGGCACCCACCACCATGCCCGGCTAATTTTTGTATTTTTAGTAGAGATAGGGTTTTACCATCGTGGCCAGGCTGGTCTCAAAATCCTGACCTCAAGTGATCCATCCTCCTTGACTTCCCAAAGTGCTGGGATTACAGGCATGGGCCACCACACCTGGCCAACTGGGCCCCAATATTTCAACAAGAACTTTTAAATTAATTATCTAAGCTGAATTTACAGACAAATGTCCCAGAGCTAAACATTATACAGTACCAATCAATGTGAGGTATCCTTTCTTAAAAAGCATGTGTTACTGTGAGTCATTTAGTAATTTCTAGTGTGATAGGATATTTTTATCTTCCCAAAGTAAGCTTTCACCAGTGTAGTAACTAAGCATGGAAATGGCTCATGGGCCTAGGAGTCTTATCACTGCTTTCAAATGCATGACAACATTGGAAGAGTTATAGGCATCACATGGGTACAGCCCAATGGATTCTTCTCATCTGCTGTACACATAAAGCCAATACACTGAGACAGTGATGTTGCAGTAGAGAAACAGTTTAGTTATCAAAAGGCATCCAAGCAGGAAGACAGGACATGTTTCTGAAATCTGACTGTCTGAGAACTTAGGGATGTTAAGGATAATTTGGCAGAAAGGGGGCTAGGGAAAGGATGCTGCTGACTGGTTGGGGATGAAATCATAGGCATGTCAGAACTGTCTTCATGTGCTGAGTTAGTTTCTGCGTGGGGGTTGCAGGACCTATTGAGTCAGTTCCTTTGTATGAGTCACAAGTCTGGGTGGCATCAGTTGATTCACCATAATGCAAAAGTCTGAAAAATATCTCAAAGACCAATCCTAGGTTTTACAATAGTAATGTTATCTCTTAGGAGTAAATGAAGAAGTTATAAATCTTGTGACCTCCAGCTACATGACTCCTGATCAGTAGGCAAACTAGGAAACAATAGCTGGTTATTGCTTAACTATTCATAGATCTTGGCAAATTCAGGACTCTACCGTAATTCTAACCTTGTGGCCTTTTATTAGTTTTATGAAGGTAGTTTCAGTCCTGAACAAGGAGGGGGTGTAGTTTTGGGAAAGGACTGTAATCATCCTTGCTTTAAAGTTAAACTGTAAAGTAAATTTACCCCATAATTGGCGTGGTTTATACCCAGGAATGAGCAAGGGCAGTTAGCTTGGGAGGTTAAAAGCAAGATGAAGTCAGTTATGTCAGATTTCTCTCATTGTCATAATTTTTGCAAACACAGTTTCAGCATCACTATGTGAATGTGTGTGTAGTAAAAATGGGAAGTAGAAATAATTTTCCTCCAAACCTAAATAAGTCTTGCAAGTTGTGACAGACCATTATAAATTTACACAGATTGACTGCTGCTGTGCCTTTTCAGTCCAATGGGCTGACATCTGAGAAAGCTACAGTCATCATCAAAGTTGGGCATATAGGCACACATACTACATTGAGCCCTGGCCTTTGGATCTACAATGCCATAGATGAATGCAACATACTCTTGACATATCAAGAGGTTCTATCATTTTTTCATAATTTTCCGAATTAGAAAAATACTCCTTAATTATTTTATTTGTCTTACAAACTTTTTTCCACTAGTTCCCCACTTACTATTGATTACAGATGTGTTAGTAGTTTTAAACAATGTATGGAAGGAAATGTAGTTTTAACACAATGTATGATTTTCCCATATGTTTTGTAAATTGGCCTTTCTTCTTCCCACTTCACTGAAGATAATCTGTCCTTGCAGATTATCTTTTATTGATTCAGGAAGCTATGGACTGGATAGTGACGGACTTTGTAATGAAAGCACAAGCTACTATTTTTGCAGCTGCTGAAGATAAAAATAAGTTAGAAACCATGAAAGGACAATGATAGGAGATGCTGCTGCATATTCCTGGGTAGTAAAAGATCTGCTTTGCTATCTTGACAGTCTCTTCCAGGGGAAGAGACTTCCTGAGTCAAAATAAGATAAGAAGTATTTGACACAAAGAAGTAAAATGACATCCTTATAGTTGAAATATTCATACTGTGTTAGTTGGTAAAACTACTTAGCTTCTACCTCATTGAGGCAACATTAGTGTGAGAAACACTGAAATATGACTGAGATCCTGCAGTAGCAAGAAGATGAGGGGAAAATACCTTTAAAAAGATCGCAAGGAGTTCAATAATTATGGATGCATAGTAACATTTTTGAGTACTCTTAATATAGTCAGCCTAGTTCTTTCTCAAAAAACAAATTCAAGGACATAACAGTTCAGTCGACACTGTGAAATTTTGTTTGTTTGTTTGTTTTTCAAAACCAGCAAAGGGATATGATGCTTATTTGGTAGAGAGGACATGCTCTTTAGCTCTTTCTGCCTTCTTGATCCAAGAAAGCACTCGCAAATTTACCAGTTTATTTACTCAGGAAAATGTGGTTGTAAATAAACTTACTCAGGAATAAACTAAATTCTATTATTTACTAAATTCAAATAGCATACTTTTCATAAAGGGATGAAATCAGTTATTGAAAAGAAACTAAATTAATTGTAAGCAAAACAACAGCAACAGAAATCATTGAAAGAAATTAAAACCTACTATCATGGCTGTAAAGGATTTTAACCATTCTCACATTTTATACTTCTGGCTATTAATACTGAAGGTAGGACAGAATATTAACACTTTGAAATTAACTCTTGGCCAGGCATGGTGGCTCACACCAGCACTTTGGGAGGTTGAGGCAGGCAGATCACCTGAGGTCAGGAGTTCAAGACCAGCATGGCCAACATGGTGCAACCCCATCTCTACTAAAACTACAAAAATTAGCTGGGCGTGGTGGCAAGCGCCTGTAATCCCAGCTACTCAGGAGGCTGAGGCAGGAGAATCACTTGAACCCAGGAGGTGGAGGTCGCAATGAGCCAAGATCACACCATCGCACTCCAGCCTGGGGAACAAGAGCGAGACTTCATCTTAAAAAAAAAAAAAAACAATTAACTCTTGACCTGAAAGATGCATGCTGTGTTTTGACTAATATAAAATTGATTAGCAGAGTTAGTTAAAATCATTACAGTACCTAGGGGCAGATGGATTGCTTTCATGACCAAAAAATACAAAAAAAAGACAAAGAAGAACTTTCCAAATATTTTTAAACTTTATATCTAATTGGTCTCATTGTCTCTTTTCCAAGTCTGAATTTTTTTCTTTCAAGAAAATAACTGTGGCCATCACCTTGGTTACACAGTGGAGAAAAGAGATACCCTTAGAGAATGCTTAGAAGTTCTCTGTTCATGCAAATGTGTAAACTTGAATGCCAAGAGACTTTATAAATCCAAGCAGATGATGTGAGTCTTTGACCAGTCGCTTAAAATCTTTTTCTTCCATGTCATCAACTCTTAACTGGAAATGGTACCACACCTATCTGATTCATGGAACATCTTAATACTTGAAATACTCAATGGTATTCATAATGCTGTGCTATTTCTAGCTTCTACAAGTCAGCTGGGGGTGGTAGAAGTTACCCAATTACTTTAATGTGGCTAGGATGAATTCTTTCACATAAGCAAATGTTCTATGTAATCATAGATCGTTTCTTTAGACTCTAAAACATTTAAGTCATTTTTTAATGAAAATCTTTATAAGTACTTTATACCTCCTTTAATTTCTTTAATAGTAAATATTTTGTTCTCTTTTCTGAACAAAGATAATTTTAGGAGTAACATGACCATATTTTGCTGTAACCCAGTAATATCCTTGCAAACTAAAAAAAAATAAAATAAACCTATTTGTACTTATTCTAAATGATCTCAAATGCTGGATCTTTCTGAACTTAAATATTTGTTAATTATTTATTATTAGGCTATAGCAATTTAACAGGGCCAAGACTTATATTACTTCTTCCCCAATTAACTATCATTTTGTACTCTGAAACTACTGTGCATTATATAGCAAGGTTCAAAGATGGTTTGAATAATTTATTTTTTTTTAATCATGAAATCCTCTAGTAATTAAAGGGCTGAAAAGTTGATGTTATTCAACAGGTGACCTCTGGATAAAAGAAGTTTACAGTAAATATTCTTGAATAGAAATTTAGTAATCACCAGGTCTTATATTTGAATAAACTATTATAGATATTAAATCAATCAACTTTAGAATTTGTGATCAGTTTGATTTTAAAAGCCAAAATTATGAAAATTCCTCTCCCCAACATGAACTACTATATCAGTCTAGTGAAGTAAAAATAAAGTCACAGAGAAACAAGCCGCTAATTGCACAGGGAATGCCAAATATAGCTGAGTTGATAGGCACCTTTTTCTGTAAAACTACCAAGAGCATAATGTGTATATTTGCCTAAAATAGTAACTATTCCCAAGGGTTAATTTTGTTAATGGCAGCATGGAAAAAGACAATAAAACCATGGGGCACCCAGTTGTGTGAAATTGATGTAATAATTAATTACACCTTTAGCCCAGTAATTAAGTAGTCAGTCACCTTGCCAGAGTAAGTTCAAAGGCGTTTAGGTGGTTCATATAAGTTTATGATTTCAAAATATTGAAGTAAAGCACTGTGGGCTGGAAAGGAACATAGATCAGTGAATTAAACAGCAGAGGGGAACCTTAGCCAAATAAAGCTCTAACCCTGGCACAGCCTCTGAATTTGCTGGATGACTTGAGCAAGTCACTTAGCCTCCTTGTCCTTCAATTCTCTGGCAGCCAAGTACCCAATAACCTGTGCGAAATGTAGAAAGAAGAATTTAAATTAAATAGAACTAGACATATTGAGAAAGTAAATAAATAGAATTGCTAACTTAAGATGATACACTCAAAAAAAGCTAGAAAACAATTTTAATTGCACAGCTTTTGATCACTGAATAAGTGCTTTTTAGGCACAATTCACTAAAAGATTTCAACATATGACACTCTGCACACATCCCAGTGAAGACACATTTGCAGGTATAAATTCAGTTTATTTTGTGGTTCAAGTTTCATTGTAGTCAGCTAGACCTCTCAATAGGGCTTATCATCAAGTACTTTCACTTCAATAAACTGACTAATCCAAAATCTAAACAACTGAAAAGCTCAAGTTCAAATACTAGAATTTCTTTGCACTCAACCCTCTTGAAAAGAAATATTAAATGTAAACATTGGCTAGAAATATCTGGTTTATCTTACTAGACTTTTAAGATTAAATCTGCTGCTATTCCAGCATCTGAAATACTGCAGCCTCATATACTGTGGTCCTGATGCAGACTCTGAAGTATCTAAGGTGCCTTCTCAGCACCACCGCATCCAGACTGCTATCATACATGATCGTTGTCTACATACATGCATTTATCTAGTGGTTTAAAATGTACACCGTATTTTATATATATTGTCTAACCATATATTGATATTTATTCACACATGCATGCATTTATAGATGTTGACTCAGTACTAGGTGTTCAGAGTATAAACTGACCAAGTTCTAGTTAGATATATGAACATCCTGTGATAATGCAGTAAGATCAAAATAACATGAGGTAGCTGGGTCTGAAGCACTCAGGAAGAGCAATACAGACAAAGTGACACGAGCAAGGTATTGAAAAAGATTTTCAGGCAGAAGAGGGAGAGTTTCTGGCAAAAGGAAAAATGGGAGGAAAAGTACAGTTCTCAAAGAGCCAGGACTAGTTGAGGAAAGGTGAGCCCCTTGGTGTGGCTGGAGAATATATAAAAGCCCTGGAGGACAAAAAGTGTCGGGAGATAAAGCTGTAAAAGTCAGAAGTAAGAAGATCTTTAAAACAGAGAACTTTGGGCTTCAGCTTCTAGACCATGAGAGGAGGGATACTGGAAACCTTAAAGGGGTGGAAGACAATGGCAGCTCTGTTCTATAGAGTGATGATTCTGCAACAGTGAGAAGTAAGAGAGGCTGGTGTGGGAGACCTGGGAGCAGGAAGGGTCAGGAACTTCTGAGAGCCTGAATCAGAGCAGTGGCAGTGAGCCTAGACAGGAAGAAATGGCTCTGAGAAAGAGTTGGAAGAATGTAGAATGACGAACAATCTATGAGGAATAAAAAGAAAGGAGATAGCAAGACTTCCCGTTTGGGCAGCTGAGTAGATTATGATGCCACTATGCAAGATGAGAAATTCCAGAGATGCAACAGACTTAGTGAGAAAATTACTGAGGTTCATTTTGGGCACCCTGGGTCTGAAATGCCAGGACAAATTCAGATGTTTAGAATGCAGTTAGAAATACGAGCGTGGAGCCTAGAAAGATTTAAGGTCTCAGAGATAGAGAATTGGCAGTCTTCGTCATGCGGTCAGAGCCAGAGGAGTGAATGAGATTGCCAAGAGTAAGCAAATGAAATAATTAAGAGGCTAAGGATGTACCCTGGGAAGCATCATCATAAGTGCTAAGGAAAAATAATGATCCATGGAGGATTGGATATGGAAACAAAGGAAAGAATTGAGTCCAGAAGAAACCCCAGGATTTGAGCTGGGAGACTGGCAAAGTTGTGGTTTCATTAGCAAAAATGAGTAAGTCAGGAAGAGAAAGGAGTTCAATGGTCAGTTTTAGACAAGTCAAAAAGTGTTTTCTTTCATTGTCAATAAACAATAAGACATGCTGCTTTATACTTAAATTATTTCCATTTGTCAATTTTATATTTCTTAAAAGCTATCAGGTTATCACCAAATAATGTAGTATCATATATTTTAAAAAGGTCATTGGATTGGGAATCAGAAACCAATTGAGTTTGTTCTGGACCTACCATTCATTCAAATACGTATTGAACATTTCCTATATGCCATGTACTACGTTATCTGCTAGAGTTGCAATAATGCAATATCTCCCTTATAGAATAATAGGGAAAAGGCCGGGCGCAGTGGCTCAAGCCTGTAATCCCAGCACCTTGGGAGGCGGAGGGCGGATCACGAGGTCAGGAGATCGAGACCATCCTGGCTAACACGGTGAAACCCCGTCTCTACTACAAACTACAAAAAACTAGCCGGGCGAGGTGGCGGCGCCTGTAGTCCCAGCTCCGCGGGAGGCTGAGGCAGGATAGTGGCGTGAACCCGGGAGG
>NW_016803664.1:6588493-6630765 GCF_001698545.2 Rhinopithecus bieti | reverse complement strand
CTCCAGCCCGGGCGACAGAGTGAGACACCATCTCAAAAAAAAAAATCAAACAAAAAAGATCAGGTGTCAGCCATGTATGAATTCATAACATCCCAGGGACCTGACCTAACATGAGGGTCAGGGAAGGCTTTTTTTGTTTTGTTTTGTTTTGTTTTGTTTTTGTTTTTTTGAGACGAAGTCTTGCTCTGTCACCAGGCTGGAGTGCAATGGCGCCATCTCAGCTCACTGCAACCTCCATCTACCAGGTTCAAGCGATTCTCCTGCCTCAGTCTCCCAAGTAACTGGGGCTACATGTGCACGCCACCATGCCCAGCTAATTTTTGTATTTTTAGTAGAGACGGGGTTTCACCATGTTGGCCAGTGTGGTCTCAATCTCTTGACCTCGTGATCCGCCCGCCTCGGCCTCTCAAAGTGCTGAGATTACAGGCATGAGCCACTGCACCTGGCCCAGGGAAGGCATTTTTGAGGAAATAATAGTTGAGTTGAGATCTGATAAAAGAAGTAGGAGTAAATGGCGGGGTGGGGGAAGCGGTTTTCCAAGAAGAGAAGACAGGACATATAAAGGGCTGGTAATAGGAGGCAGTGTGTCCATTTTGAATTGGTAAAACAAGGGAAGAAGAGTGCATTGGAGAGGATAAACTCAAAGAGTCTTTGAGTCTGATGAGATGGGCAGAGCCCAGATTATGCAAGGTTTTGTAGTCTCTCTTCAAGTTTCTATCCTGAGAGCAGTGAGGTTTTAAAAGAGTTCAAATAGAGGGTTATCTGAAGAGATAGGCATTTAAATAAAAGAGAGAAACAGAGAGAGAGGTGGTTGCGTTGTAGAGAACAGAATAGTGAAGAGCAAAATTGGTTGCAGAAACACTAAGTTGGAGGGCTGTTGCAGAGCCTGGACAAGAAATGGTGGATGCTTGTACCCAGAGTGGGGGTGAAGAGGAAAAAAAGTAAAAAAGAAGAGGAAGGCAAATTCAGCAGAACTCAATGGATTTGATTGAGGTGCTGGATTTAGGGAGTCAAATGTGATCCTCAGGTTTCTTTCTGGCTTGTGCAACTGAGAGATGATCTTGCCATGCCATTCACCAAGATGGATCCGTGGAAGAGCAAGCAGGCTTGTAGTGGTGGAAGTTCTTAAGCTCAGTTCAGTATATGTTGGGTTTGAGGTCCATTTGAGATACCCAAATGGAGGATCAAAAATAGGCCTTGACCCGGGCGCAGTGGCTCATGCCTGTAATCCCAGCACTTTCAGAGGCCGAGACGGGCAGATCACGAGGTCAGGAGATCGAGACCATCCTGGCTAACATGGTGAAACCCCGTCTCTACTAAAATACAAAAAATTAGCCAGGCGTGGTGGCGGGCGCCTGTAGTCCCAGCTACTCGGGAGGCTGAGGCAGGAGAATGACGTGAACCCGGGTGGTGGAGCTTGCAGTGAGCCAAGATTGCGCCACTGAACTCCAGCCTGGGCGACAGAGAAAGGCTCTGTCTCAAAAAAAAAAAAAAAAAAAAAAAAAATAGGCCTTGACACATAGATCTGAAGGAAAAGTCTAGGAAGGAGGTTAGCAATTTGGGAGTCATTGGAATATAGATGACTATTTAAGGCACTGCTGTACACAGGACTTTAGGGATGCAGCATGAGATAAGGAGAGGGACTCAAATTGAGTCTTTAGAAGGAATTGAAGCATTTAATATCCAGGTAGGGAAGGATAACATGACAAATGAGAATGAGAACATGTAGAAAAGCAAGAGAGTTAAGTAAAAGGAGAGTGTTCCAAGACAAGAAGGTGGGAAGGAGTGATCAGCAAACTCCATACCTTTGGGCAATGCCCATAATCCCTTTATTTATCTGTTAAACTAAGAAATAATCACTGCATATCTGAATATTGTTATAGTAACCAAATCTAATGTTTGAGGAAATGTTGAAATCTGTAAGTTGTTTTATTATGTAATTACTCTCAGTTCTTGGGTTTTATTTTGTTTTCAAACACTGGGATCATTCACACCCTTATCTTACTCTTCCAGGCATCTTAGAACAAGAGCCAAAAATGTATGAATTTGAAAGTGAAAATGTTCCCAATTCTTTTTGCATAATTGCATGGAAAGTAATTCCACTCAGAACCTGGAACATCTCTCCCACTTGGTTTTCTCCTTTTCCTTTTCCTAAGAACCTAGAAATCCCCGGAAAGTACTTTGTGTCCTGTGAGTATAGGCTGGAGCACTTCAATTCTAGAAATAAACCTAGTAGGTAAACAGCTTCCTGTGATTAAATGGCTAGCTGTGGAGTGGAAGAAGCCTACGGTATTCAGGGAACACTACTGGTACATTTTCCATTCATCGTGGTATAATTAGGAACACGTCACAAGCTCTCCCCACTTTGACTTTTGGAGTGGTTATTAGTTGGTGTTCAGGAAGAGGGAAGGCCAAATGAGAGTGGACCCCCTCCCCACACAACTTGTCTATCCAGAGCCCTGGCACAGTAACTGTTCCTTAACCTCACTGCTGATTGAGAGTAGAGCTAGCTAGCAGCAAACCCTCTCTTCCTCTAGGTAAGATGCTGGGCTTGTGACAACAGTTCCAACCACAAGCTGACTACTATATACAAATGATTCATTTCCAGCCTTCTGCTTTCCTTTAAAGAGTCAGCTGTCATGTGCCGCCTATGACTCACTCAAGCTCCTTTGCCCCAGGGAAATAAGCACTCTAAAGATTCCTGAGTTCCAGGCCCCTCCTAAGCCAAAAGAGTCACGTTGTTTTTATGATGATACAGCACAGAAGCATCCTGGCTAATTCCCATGTGTTGTCCTGCCAGTAAAAGCACCATCATTTCTAAGCACAAGAAGTGAGAGAAGGCAATTTGTGTTGCTTTGTTTATGCAGGACAACCCTTAAGCCAGTTGTGGCATGCAAAATATTGAAGAGCGAATGTGTATTTCCGTAGTGGTTCAGAAAGTGAGAGGCGGCCATATACACCCGATGGTTCTAATTCCATATTATGCTTGTGAGGCAGTGCAGAGACTTTCAGAAACTTCAGGAAGTGATCCTGAACTCTTCACACTCTATAAACTGAGGCTTACCCTAATGAAACTCCACGAAAGACATTGATCTTATGCTCATTTCAAATTGTCCATGTTTTCTAAACTGTAGTTTTTCCTGTCAGCTGTATATCAGACAAAAAAAAATAAAATAAAAATCTGTTAGTTTGAAATGAGGATTTCATGTGAGAAGGAAGTTTTGGTGGTCACATTTTTATCATCTCGTTTTCTGAGATCCTCCTCACCCTTGTCCCTTATGTTCCAGAATCGGGTCAGCTGTCATTAGCTTTTGCCAAATGTTCATACTGTTGAGGCCACAGACGGATGAATCACCTATTGCTTAACTGAATTAAGCTAAAATGTGTCACTGGCAGCATCCTTATTACAAAATCATGCCCTGATACCACTTCTGTCAGTATGTTTTGCTTTTAAATGTATTATTGATATTCATCAATCAAATGAGCAAGGGCGAGAAACATTTTGGACTTCTGTAGGAGCTGCGTTATGTTACTTTACATAAACAAAAAGTAATTACGTTAACTAAATATGAATTCTAACCCATATAGTGATTTTTTAATATTATAGACCTTGACATCGTTGGCGACCATATTATGGACTAACTTAATCACATTTTATAGGATAGTTTATTACTTGTATTTGTTATGATATAGTCTCATATAGAGTCTCAATGAAGTAAAATTTGATTTATAGAAAACTTATTTTTAAATACTGTCATCACCTAGGTAACCTGAAGTTTCAGAGTGAAAGTAAGCATTTAAGTTTGTGGTTACAATCTGTTTAATGAATATCAGATTCATAAAAAGCGCAAACTGGTTTCTTTACTCAATAAAGAACAAAACCAGAGGTCAGCTGTTTTCGTGATCAATAGCAGCCTCACTACCTCAGTAAGATAAGATGGGAGGTAACATTTTGTGATTCCCAGTCTATCGTCAGTGATTTTAAGGGACTATCACAATATTCCTAAAATCCAGTAAAATTTGATTTCTAAAATATTTCATGCAGTAATTTTATAAGTAAGAGAACAAATTTCTTTATAAGAAATAAAGGTTATTATTAGTCTCAATTGATTAAATTCACAAATATTGAGCATCTATTCCATAAAAGACATTGAACAAAGCTTTTTAGGCTATATAGGAAAATAAAATGTTCTTTGCCCTCGGGGAGCTTTTAAGTTAACGAAGAAGACACATTACACAGTACAGAAAGTTTAATAACAATTTAAAACAAGTAATAATGTGTTTTAAACTAAAGAAGGTATCAAGAGATAGCATATGCATAATTGCCAGGTGAGTAATACAGATTCTGCAGGCTTTTGAAAAAGAGAAAGAACACTTGAGACAGATGTCAGCAGAAACAAATTCACTGAATAGATAGGATTTGAGCCAAACCAACTATTAATAATTTCACCAATTATGGGCTAGGAATAGAAACAAATCATGATTGCTGTTGGGTTTGACAGCTATACCTGGAGGCTTTCATCTGATTATCTGCTTACATCTACAGTATTGATTCATATGTCACTTCTTCAATTTGTAGTTTACTAAAGGCCATTCGTCTAAATACAGAGGCCAAAGTGTCAGCATCCTCTTGTAGAGTCAGTCAAGCAGAATAGTGAGAAAATGCAAATAATTATGTAAAGTTCAGTATCTCAATGCAAGATATCATCTTTACTCTGAAGATAGACCTATATTGTTAGAATGATACTTTTTGAGATTATTGTTTTTAATAACATTTGTTAACTATGGAGAGAAATATGTTTACTAATCCAATCAAGTTGTTTAAGGTTGTAAAAACTAATTTTAAAAAACATAACCTTGACCTTTCAGGTGACTGTTGTTTTCAAACAAATGGAAAATAGCAGTGCTTTCCAACATGAATGTACTCAGAGGTCACCTGAGAGTCATGTTAAAATGCAGATTCTGGCTGGGCACAGTGACTCACACCCATAATCCCAGCACTTTGGGAGGCAGAGGTGGGAGGATCACTTGAGCCCAGGAGGTCAAGGCTGTAGGGAGCCATGATCGCGCTACTGCACTCCAGCCTGGGTGACAGAGTGAGACCCTATCTCAAAAAATAAAAGTGAAAAAGAACGTTTTATATGACTTTTGTCTTTTATTCTCACCCAACTCTTTATTTTTGCCTTTAGCACGAAAGCAAGAGATTATCAAAGTCACTGAACAACTGATCGAAGCTATCAACAACGGGGACTTTGAAGCCTACACGTGAGTAGCAGATGTTTACTTTGCTTTCATGCATATGGTAAATATATTTGTTATATGAATGCATTCTTCAATATATCTAAATTTGCATATATTTAACTCCAGATTTGATATGTCAACAATAGTTTTATTTCATGGTATAAATGACTAAGTGCCCCTAGGAGAGAAAAATTTATTTAAGATTTCAGAGGCCAGGCACAGTGGCTCACACCTGTAATCCTAGCACTTTGGGAGGCCAAGGTCAGAGGATTGCTTGAGGCCAAGAGTTCGAGACCTACCTGGGTGACAGAACAAGACCCCATTTCTACAAAAAGTTTGAAAATTAGTCAGGCATAGTGGGGCACACCTGTAGTCCCACATACTTAGAAGGCTGAGGCAAGAGGATCACCTAAGCCCAGGAGGTCAAGGCTGCAATGAGCCATGATCACATCACTGCACTCCAGCCTGAGTGACAGAATGAGACCCTGTCTCAAAAAAAAAAAAAAGAAAAGAAAAAAAGAGTTCACAGAGAGAAGACTTGACTTCTGATCCAGTGATTGGAGATTTCTTTGTAAATACGCAGATGTATAACCACTCCCGTATCACACACACACAAGTCCAGATGAGTAAAGGGCAATCCAGGCAGAGCAATTCATGTGAGCAAAAACACACGCAAAAAAGGAAAGCACGTAAAATGTGCATTTCAGCTTAAGAAATGTTTTCCCTTGAAGTTCTGCAGAGGTTCTGGGGCAGAGAAAGAGATTAGGAGGTGACATGAGGCAGCCTTCTCTCTTCAGCCAGTACAGTTCAACTTTATCTCCATCTCTTTCATATGTTTATATCTTAAGGAAAACTTTACTTGAGGATGGGTTCCAATGCTTATTTAAAGTTTATAAACTCCTGGATCATAGGAACTATGAAGGAAATTACTTCGCTGAAGTAAAAATAAAGCATTCAATTTAAACAGGGCCTTCTCCTTACACCATGCAACTCATGAGTTCCACTCCAGTGAAAGACTTAAATGTAAAACAGAGATTGAATCTGATCTCTGGCTAGAAAGATCCAAAACCTGAAGATAAAATCATAAGTGAGAACATAATATGATTATACCTAAATAGGTAACATGTGTATACTTTAATTAAAAGCCAAGAATAAAAGTAAGAGGCAAACAAACTTAGAAAAACATTTTCAAAACATATGTCAAAAGTTAATTTTTTATATTACGTGAATATGATTGAAAAGTAGAAAAATAGGTAAAGAACATGAACTGACTATTATCAGAGGAGGAAATATAAATGATAAGTAAACTAATAAAGGCATGTTTATGTTTACTAATTAAGTATATGCAAACTTGAATGCAAGAGCCTCTTCTGCCTATAAAATCAGCAGACATATAAACTCTGCTGACAGCCACCAAGGTGCAGAAACTGCAGGACAGTGGTGACTTTCCTATACAATGGAATAAAAC
Source organism: Rhinopithecus bieti (assembly GCF_001698545.2). Lineage (NCBI taxonomy): Eukaryota > Metazoa > Chordata > Mammalia > Primates > Cercopithecidae > Rhinopithecus > Rhinopithecus bieti. Next base: position 6,624,056 of record NW_016803664.1, on the reverse strand, counting down.
ACAATTGGGTGCAAACTTTCAGGATGGCAGTAGTGGCAGAGATGGGGGGATTATTAATATATTTTGTTATATAATCTGTTATTATATACCTGAAAACTTTTATAAAGGCTTACTTTACTGTAATACTATAATTCTATTTATAAGAATTTAACATGAGTATAAATTTTTTATGTAAAACATGAGCAAAAATTTGTGAACAAAGATATATACTGAAGCAGTACAGTTCCCATTAAGTCATCTTTGGTACAATGGTTATGTTGAGTTTCTAGCAACCTGGAAAAATATTTATGATTTTTTACTGAAACTTAAGCAGGACATAAAAGAGTATGTACATAATTATTAAAACTACAAAAGTAAAAAGTATTAAAAGTGCCAGGTGTGGTGGCTCACACCTGTAATCCCAGCACTTCGGGAGGCCAAGGTGGGCAGATCACCTGAGGTCGGTAGTTCAAGACTAGCCTGACCAGCATGGAGAAACCCTGTCTCTACTAAAAATACAAAATTAACCAGGTGTGGTGGCCCATGACTGTAATCCCAGCTACTCAGGAGGCTGAGGCAGGAAAATCGCTTGCACCTGGGAGGCAGAGGTTGCAGTGAGCTGAGATCGTACCATTGCAGTCCAGCCTGGGCAAGAAGAGTGAAACTCCATCTCAAAAATAAATACATAAATAAAAAGTATTAAAAGTGGAATGAAATATGCCAAATTAGATTTTAAAAAGAAAAAACGAAGTTGCCTCTGAGAGGTAAAATTACAGGTGAATTTTTTTCCTGCCTTTTATAAAAGTAAGCAAGTATTACTTTTATCATTAGTTATAAATAAACACCAAATATAAAATATGGAAGAGATTAGCTAAATGTAAGAATGAAACTATATCAGGAGCTTCTTCTTATAAATTAAATGTGTGTGCATATATGTATAAACACATGCATATACATGTGTACGAGTGTATCAATTTGTTATTATGACCTAATAAGGCATACTTGGAATAAAAGATATAGTAAAATTGGAGTTAAAAGAACAGTCTGTTTTCAGAGACAACAGTTCCCTATTAAACAACTGTTTATAGCTGTGCCATAGAACCTGCTTTTAAAATTCTTGTTGCTGTTATATCCTTGTTAGATACATATGATTATTTGAAGAATAAGAATATTCTCTTTTTAAAAAATCTTTTTTTTGCAATAGCATTTCCTTGTGGAATGATAAAAAGTTGTGTTTGTTGTTGTCAAAAAGAAAAAAAGAAGTTGCCTCTGAGAGGTAAATTTGTGTATGAATTTTTTTCCTGCTTCTTTTCTATTCTTTCTCAATTTATAAACAGATACTACTATTATATAGGGAGCAATTGTAGCCAGGCAAAAGTGTATGTTTCCTATATTCTCAGACAGTTTAAAATAGGATATTTTAAATAATGCTAAACCTTGGGAACACATCAGTTCACTAATATCTTTGCCTATGGAGACCTATAATCTGGCCTGATTTTGTACTTTCCAGCCAGAGCTAATCCAAGAGGGCTGCCATTAGAGAGCTTTTGGGATGGTAGAATGTACTGATGTATCCCTGTCAGCTGGTCCTTAGAACACCTGTTCAGATCACACACACCCACATGTCAAATGGCAGCTTTGTGGATCTTTTATTAATCCAAAGCCTTTTATAAGGTAGATGGATGATTAGGTAGGTAGATAGATAGATAGATAGATAGATAGATAGATAGATAGATAGGAACATTTCCAAATATATTGACTCTTTTCATGGTTGGGTAAGAAGATCCATCATGGCCCTGTGATTCCCAGATTATGTTAGTACTGATGTAAGGCAGTAAGAAATTGTGGTTCACTGATAATGACAACCAAAAACCATATTTATAGAGGAAGTAATAGCCCCTGGCAGAATAAATTCTTGTTACCATAGGAACGCTGTTCTTCCCATTTTGCTTCTTAGAAAGAGACTATATATATTTGATTTTAAGCTTAGAAACGCCTACCCAGCAGGCAGTCTGAAGTGAAGGTTGTAATCCTTGCCCCCGCCATCTTTAAGGCACAAAGGATATCCACTGTGATTTCTACTTTTTAAAAGTATTCTTTAAATAATACCGGTTCCACGTTCTATAAACAGTACTGCACTTTGAGGAAGTACAGTGAGATAGACTTTTGAAATTTGTATTTCTGTTGAACATTAAAAAAAATTTGCCACCCCCAAAGGGGAATTTCTCTATGAAATTAGATGTGGCCCCATCCACTGTATTACCCTTTGGGGCAAATTAATAAACAGTCCAAAATCCTTTGATTTCTACTCCATTTGATCTACCTTGTGAACTCCCACTCGTTCTTCAAATCCAGATCTTGTCACCTTCTCTGAGAAGCCTACCCTGATCACCATAGGCCCAAAGGAAATATTTTCCTGTCTACATTTCCAGGGGCCTTACACACATAACACAGTGACCTTGCTTTCCATATCAAGCAACCAGTCATCATTCCCCAAGCGTACTCTGCATTTTCACAGCAGCAGACCATTGCACTTGCTGTCCTCCTCCTGCCCACCACCTCCCACATACCTGGAAAACTCTTACTTATTCTTCAAAGCCCAGCTCACATTTTCTTCCTCTCTTAAACCTTTCCTGTTCACTGTCTATTAGTAATCTGTTTTTTGAGCACTTCACATTTTCATCTATTCTGGTATTGATTATTGTATTATAATTGCTTGTTTTGAAGAATATCTGCCACATAGTTGATGTTCAGCAATTCTTTACTGAATAAATAAATTTCTCCAAAGAAAGCTCATTGGTTTTTTCCAAATATTTAAAATTGCACACCCCTTTATTGAATCATACTTCTAGGATTAAGAAAGAAAACCAGTATGAGCATTTGAACCTCCTATTGATTTCATTTTAAAAATAAAATAAACTTAAACACAATAATAAGATGTAAGTCTCGTGGACATTGCCAGGAAGTGTAGGGTGTGATACTTTCTTTCAAGTCAATTGTCATATACATGTTTGACATGAATGTAGAAGATGTGGTCCAACAAAAATTATTCCAGGGCTAAGCGTGGTACCGGGCTTACCCCTGTAATCCTATACTTTGGGAGGTCAGGTGGGAGGATCACTTGTGCCTAGGAGTTAGAGACCAGCCTAGGCAGCATAAGGAAACCCCATCTCTGCTAGAAATAAAAATTTAAAAATTAACCCAGTGTGGTACTACACGTCAATACTCCCAGCTACTAGGGAGGCTGAGGCAGGAGGATTGCTTGAGTCTGGAAGGTTGAGGCTGCAGTGAGCCATTATTGCACCACTACACTCCAGCCTGGGCAACAGAGCAAGACTCTCTCTCAAAAATAATAATAATTATTATTATTATTCCAGAAGTATTTAATTTCAGATTCAAAGATAGTTTTATAGGATTTGGAGAGTGTCTTAAACTTGGACAAAAGGACTTGGAGAGCATTTTTAAAAAATAGTAAACCTCAATCAAGAGTTAGAAAAACTGGAAAATTCACCTTAAAAATAAAAAAGTAGAAATTGTAAAAGGGGGCCTCCTAAAATATTGTATATTATCATCTGCTTGAACTGGATAAATTAGTTTGTTCCTATCAGAGTTCTCTGCAAAATGTCTTTTCAGAGTCTGCTCCTCAACCCACCTTGCCAAGGTTTTGATAGAACATTTTATTTCATTGTTTTAGAGGCTCTTTCCTTCAGCGACTAATAAATCAGAATGTTTACACATGAAACAACAAAACACATTAAGCACCTATTAATTGGTTATTTTCTTTATTTTTCTTTTACAGAAAAATCTGTGACCCAGGCCTTACTGCTTTTGAACCTGAAGCTCTGGGTAATTTAGTGGAAGGGATGGATTTTCACCGATTCTACTTCGAAAATGGTACATTTATTCCTAATTTAATAACATGCCCTTTTAAATGTCTCTGAATTTTCCCAAATTTGCAGATTCTTTGGCTCTTTTCTACAATGAGAGTTTTCACCTTCATCCAGCATTTGAAACATATAATTGTTTTGTATTCAAAATTGTAAAAAAAAAATATGTCAGGCTTGGCTTACAGTTTTGGTGTGTTTTAAAAAATATCTTTGTATAAAAATTAATGTTGGCTGGGCACCGTGGCTCATGCCTGTAATCCCAGCACTTTGGGGGCCAAGGCGGGTGGATCACTTGAGGTCAGGAGTTCGAGACCAGCCTGACCAACAGGGTAAAACCTCATCTCCACTAAAAATACAAAATTAGCTGGGCATGGTGGCGCACACCTGTAATCCCAGCTACTTGGAAGGCTGAGGTATGAGAATTGCTTGAACCCGGGAGGCAGAGGTTGCAGTGAGCCAAGATCATAAGCCTGGGCAACAAGAGTGAAACTCCATCTCAAAAAAAAAAAGTAATGTTGATTGAATACACTTCAAGCAAGTTCCAGTTAATGGATAATATAGGCTATAAATCAGTTACAAAAAATGTTATTTCACGTTTTCATAAAACTATATATAAAAAAATTAGGCAGGCACAGTGGCTCATGCCTGTAGTCCCAACACTTTAGGAGACTGAGGTGGGAGGATAGCTTGAGGCCAGAAATTCAAAACCAATATGAGCAACATAGTGAGACCCCATCTCTACAAAGAATACAAAAATTAACCAGGCATGATGACAAGCACCTGTAGTCCCAGCTACTTGGGAAGCTGAGATGGGAGATCACTTTGAGACCAGGAGATTGAGGCTGCAGTGAGCTTTGATCATACCACCTGCCTGGGTGACAGAATGAGATCCTGTCTCAAATTTTAAAAATAAGAAAAGGAAAAAATAGGAGGAAAAAATTTTTTAAAACCACACCATGCCAAAATATTCAACATAGAAGAGTGCTTTCAAGCATATGTGATGCTTATTTTCAAAGTAAAATGAAAATCAAGTTAAGTAATCAGATAAATCTTTCAATTCAAGTTTTAAGAATTGTGGTAGTTTCAGAGGAAACCGCCACTTTTCAAAGAAGGTGACAAAAGAAGTTCATCCTGCAGAAATCCTTCAGGTCATCAAGAAAATGTAAACCAGGAATTCCCTTTATCCTTCTCTTTTCCTTACACCTAATGACATTAGACATTATGCTGTGTTTGCATATTGCATTAAGTGAATGTACTATTTTTGCAGAGATCTTATTGAATTCAAGAAGAAAGGTATTATAGGAATAATTGGGATAATCACATCACTTTCAGTAATTATAAGCTTTGATAAGAATGTCTGCTTTGGCATGGATTTTCGAAGTAAGATGTGTTGAATGAGTTACTTTTTCTTATATGCATTAGGCATTTACAAACAAATAAACAAAAAGAACTATTTGATAAATTCTCTCTAACAAAGTTTCAGTAAATGTTATCATATTCCCTATATTCCAGTGTTCTGATAGCATCTCATGTTTCCTCCAATTAACTCTCTATTGACATCGTCTGATCCCTAATGAAAGAATTAACCCATTAATATTTTAACCTATTTCAGCATAACACTATACATCATGTTCCATAAATGTAATTCCTTCATAATGGGGTATTCAGGTGACTATAATAGTATTTTGTATAATTTGAATAGATGTTTTCTGAGAATGGAAAGCATGTTTGGATAACAGCTAAAAACAATTCAACGTTTTCTAGTGATCTAAGAAAGGAACAGCATCAGTAAGTGATGTGCCCTAATCTTCCTCATATCTCTTGGTGATTGAATAATTAGAATTGGTAGCTACTGTTAAAACACCAGAGTCTGAAGCATAGTGAGGGCTACTCAGGCAAGGGAAAGAGCTAGAAGATCAGAATCAGGCTGTGTGCCAACACCACATTTTGAATGTTTATCAGATGATCACAGTGGACTATCATGGAATAGACTCTAGTATGTGGAGGACTCAGAGGATGAGATGAGAAACAAGTTCATAGGCTTGTTCAAAGGCTACCGCCAGCCTTATTTTGGAGACGGTGATATCCATACCTGAAACTTGATATATTGCCCTTCTCCCACGTACTTCACCAACTAACAAAAACAAACACCACCACAAGATCCCTGGTCAACTCTCCCAGCAGTTCATTCCTGGAAAAGACAGGAACTGCTTGGCACACCTGGGCCAGGCCTTCTTCACCTCTGTTCATATTGTGATTTCTGTTTCTAACCACTTTCCTTCGTAAATAATCTCTCCAGCTTTCTCACCCAATCAGAATTTCCAAAGGAGCATATAAATGCCTGTGAAGGAAACCAGATAAAAGAAAGACTGCATCCACTTTTGTTCTTTCCTTGCTTTGTACAGTGCCCAGTACCAGATTAGTATAAATAGTAGATTAATTAACTAATTAATTACTGACTGAATAAATGGCATTTCATGTATTGGTCCTAACTGATGTTATTACTGGTTTTAGTTTCCTTTACATAGAAACTAAATTTTGCTTTTCTTGTTTTTCTCTTTCAGCTTTGTCCAAAAGCAATAAACCAATCCACACTATTATTCTAAACCCTCATGTACATCTGGTAGGGGATGATGCCGCCTGCATAGCATATATTAGGCTCACACAGTACATGGATGGCAGTGGAATGCCAAAGACAATGCAGTCAGAAGAGACTCGTGTGTGGCACCGTCGGGATGGAAAGTGGCAGAATGTTCATTTTCATCGCTCGGGGTCACCAACAGTACCCATCAAGTAAATATTCCCAGGCTGTCAGCTTCTTTGTTAATATACCCATGGTCAGCTTCTTCTACTTATTCCATTGTTAATAGTGTGGTGTATGTTATTTAATGCTGGTAGTTGGTTACACTGATGAAAATAAATGCCTTCACGGGAAAGGTTTATGATTCTCTGGAAAGATCAATCAGATCAGCCATTTGTGGGTTGAAACTTGCTACAGAGCAGTATACAATAGGTTTGCATAGGACTAGAGACTACCTTATCAAAATCTCACAGGGTTAAATCTAGGGGATTTGTATAATAAGGCAAAATATTTGTGACTTCATTTTCTCAATTGACAGAAGGGGATATCAGAGGAAAGCATAGGGTGGAGTTTCTAAAATGGCCAATACATTATCAGGAGTTTCATTTCATGGATGATCCCCTAAAGCTCAGTTACAGAGACCGCATTTAAAAGGCCATTGTCAGGTAGTGCAATGTCGTTCTCACCTCACCACTCTACCTCAGATATCGTTTGCTTTTCCAGTCGCGATTAGGCACATATTTATTGTGAATCTCCTAGGTGCTTAACCTGTGCCAGATTCAACACAAGGTAAAAGATATTGCTTTCAAGGAACATGTATTCTCGTTTAGTCAATCATTGATTCTAAAGAAAAAAATGATATAATAAACTTTATCATCAACTTCAGAATACAGTAAAATTAATGAACAGTGTAAACTGTTTATAACAGTTTGGAAGTACACTTTGTGTATAAGATAGAATTTTGGACAAAATCTTAAATGATGAGTAGAATTTAGAGACATAGAAAGATAGAAAAAACAAAGCAGAATAGTCCAAGCTAAAGGAGCATCATGAAGAAAAGTACAATATCAGGATTTAGTTTAATATGATAGAACATTATTGGTAAGGAATGCCGGTTACAACTAGAGTAAAGAGGAATAATTGAAAATAGGTTTATTAGTAAAGTGGAGTGATATGAAAACAAGAAGAGTTTAAACTCAGTGTAGAAGTTTGGTCCACTGTTGATCTCTTTCCGAATGATCTCACCAGGATCACCTGTTAATATGTGGGATTTGGAATGGGGATTCATACAAACAGCCATTCAACTCACTCCAGAGAATCCATCATGATTTCTTAGTTTGATAACATACCACAGTGGTTTTCAAAGGCCTTCTGTATAGACTTAATACTTATATATCACTGTTGGATTTGTAAAAAGTGGGTCAACAGGGACAAAAAAAACCAAACCAAACAATAGGCTGAAATTTATTCTCAAAACCATAGCTATGTAATTAAGAGAAAAACACAAGAGGAATATGAAGATAATGAAGACACCTGTTTTTGTGTGTTTTTTACACCAAAGAGGTACAGCACAAATCACCAGTTAATATAGAAGGGGTTACATTCATACAGTACCAGAGGGTTAGGTTTTTTTGCAATTCCCTGAAGTGTTTATGGGATGAAGCCTATTCAAGAAAACTTCATTTTATGCCAGGTGGCTTAAATGGGGCTTCTCTTAATAGGCCACCCTGTATTCCAAATGGGAAAGAAAACTTCTCAGGAGGCACCTCTTTGTGGCAAAACATCTAAGGCCTGAAAATCATTCACATATGGGTCTTGTAAGTAACATCCTGCTCCGTGATACTTTGTGATTGGAGCTGAATGAAAAGCTGCATGGCTGTTTTCCTTCCTTTTGAGGATATCTTTTCTTGCATAATATTCAATGAAAACCATACAAGGTCTTTGAAAATTCATAGCAATCTTGCATGAGCTTTTGAATCTAACATTCAGCCCTTTTTGGTAGCATAATCCTTATTTTAAAGGTAATAAACACTGAAATGAATTTTTTCCAACATGTGGATTATGTCATGTTAGAATCCTGAAGTTTTCACATCAAAAGTAAATTATGTCTAGGTCAGTTCAGATAACTCTCAATTATCCGGACTTAATTTATATTAAGCTTTAGAATCCTTTGGTGTCTTAACCATTCTTTCAAGAGGATGCAATTCCATAAGCAGCTGGCTATGGTGAATGTGTAAATCAATTTGCTGTGCCTGACTGAATATAATGGTGCTTGACCATGAGCACAGGCCACAGGAGGAAGTCAAGCTGAAATTTTAAACTCACAAAGTGGGTAATTCCAGAGGATAATTGAAAGTTGACTGTAATTAACTTCATGCTTTTATTGTTGTTTTTAATTAGTTGTTTCTTAGACTTGGGTTACAAGTATTCAGATATGTATGGTGCTGTTGTGAATATTTGCCTCATTCAGAGAACTAAACCTTATCAGAGCTTTTAACAAATAGTGCTCCCAGCTGTTGCTTTCAACAAAGGAGAGCTCCAATTAAAGAGAGTAATGATGTTCTCTTTACTTTTGAGACTATATTCCTTGTTAAATTGACTTCTAGGTTTGATTTCCCAAGGAATCTAATAATAATAACAAAAGCTAAGGATGAACTTGAATTTTAAGTCTATTTCAGCAAAAAGATTATATTCATTTACTAATTTGTCCAGTAAACAGGAATGCTTAAGATGCATACTTAGATTTCATAATGTGACTGAAGCCTGTGTCCCTGTCTCTTTATTTTTAGCTTAGCTTTGTGTGAAAAAATAATTAATACTCATTTTCTATTTTAATACTGTCTTTGTGTAACATTGTATGTTTCTTCCTGTAATGATCACAAGCAAACATCTCTTATACATAGTGTTTTCAATCTATTTGTTAGCCAAGTTATAAAACCGTAGTGTAATCAAATCTATGGCAAAGCAATTTGATGATATTTTGTAAAACAATATAATTGATTTCTTCCTCCCCCTTTCTCCTTTCAGCTAAATATCAACAGTGCCACTTCTGCATTCTCTGTTCTCAAGGCACCTGGATGGTGACCATGGGCCGTCCTCTCCTCCTCTTCATGCATGTTTCTGAGTGCATGAAGTTGTGAAGGTCCTACATGTAATGCATATGTGATGCATCATCTTATCATATATTCCTTCCTGTACATTGTTTACACTTCAACTACGGGGATGTTCCTTGCAAACTTAAATTACTGTTGGCAAAACAATAGGGGAGATTAGACAAAAGAAAAAATCCACAATATTCCAAGTACAACCCTTCATCAAGTTTCTCTGTTAATGCCAAGATTTAACAGACTTAAGAACTATTGTTCTCTGAATGACAGTTTGTAAGAGAAATGTAAATTTTTTAGAACTCTTTGCTGTTAATCTGTTTTGGCTTGTTTGGTTTTTTTGGTTTTCTTGTTTTGTTTTTGTTTTTTTTAAGGTAAAAAAATATACCTTCAGTTTCCTGGTGTGATCCTGGTTAAAATGGATGATTTTTCATGGGAAGTTTTGCTGATTAACAATTAAAGTGGGTTGATATGTGGGCAAAATCACTTATGAAAGTAGAAGCAAGAATGTGGTTTGCTACCACATAAAGCCATGCTCTTTTTGGTCAAACTGTGTAAACTGGAAAAATTCACATCATTTCTGAGTTTAATCACTTTAGGATATATTCACATTGTTTTGGTGAATTTGCTGAATTGAATTGTTTTTCTTTCTCGAATCTGTGATCTCTTTTCTTTATCCTGTTTCTTTGTTCCTTTCGTTTGCTTCCTTTTTTATTTTTCTTTTGTTCCATTCTTTTCTTACTTTTTTCCCTTTTCCTTTTTTGAGGAGGCCGGCCAGTAGTGTGTGAGAAAAGAAAAAAAGTGAAATTTGCATAATGAAGGTAAAAAGGAAATAAAAGCCTTTTGAAGGTGGCTCAACTAGCACTTTTGATCATCTTCAGGGCCCACAAAAATGTTGTCAAGATTTTAAAGGTTTATAATTCTGCTTAAGCTCTACTTTGGACTTAGGTATCCTAACTATGTTAGAGGTATTTGAATTGTTTAAACTTAGGATAAAAGCAAGTTCCTCCTGTGACTGCAACGTCTTACTGATTGGGACAGTTGCCAGGAGGATACCAAGTTGATAGCAGAGGGGGTTTTATGCAAACGCACTCACCTCCGCCTTGGGGAATGAAAGGGTCACTTCTGCATCATCACTAGCTAGTGTTCTAATGTTAGAGAGGCTTACAAATGTTTGCCATTCTCATAAGTGTTTTGAACTTGATCTTTGTGACTTGTGTTTTTTAGCTTCTCTCTTGAATCAGAGTATCGTTATCTTCCTCCAAGGAGTTAGGATTTTCCAGTTTAAAACAAAAAGGGAAATGTCCTAGGTTTTCTTTGTGCTTCTCATTTTTCCTTTGTTGATTCAATTCCTGTGATTTTTTTTGTTCTCTTCTCTGAAATGCTTTATAGTGCATGGAATCTCTGTCATTGTTATTTTAACGATAGTAATTCACAGTCCTCAGAAGCCTGTTTTTAAAGCAGAAGCAAAAAAGGAAAACAAAGCAACAAAAACAACCCTTCCTCTTTTCTCTCATCTCACCTTTCTGTGTTGATTACTAATCATCTTAGATATTATTGCTAGTGGATGTATGGTAGATGGGTTGAAGCTTTTCTGATAATTATTACACAATTTAAAACAATATATATTTAAAATAAATATATACAGTCAATATATTGAGCCATGTTAACCTGCCAATGAGATCTGTGAAAAAATAATGGCCTCATTTTTACCCTTTTAATTTCTTTTACCTTTTTGTGAAGCAGCTATACGTGGCATACATGTATTTAAAGAAAAAAATAGGTGTAGAGTGTTTTTTTTACACTTTTAGCATGTGGTGTTGAAGTATTACTGTAGATCAAGTTTGTCTTCCGCACTAAGATGTGAGGAAATTGTGATTTGTTCTCTCCACCACAAATGAATTACACATTTATTATCTTCTATCATTTTGAAACACTGCAGTTTACCATGGGACACTGTATATATTTCTTGCCATAATGGTAAATGACTGATTGATATATTTAAGAGTTAATAAATTTGTGATTTCTGCTGACAGTGCGTCCATCTTTATTTCTTCAGAAGAGCTACTGTATTTATGCCTGCATGGTGCTGGCCAGTGTCAAGGGCAGTGTGTCCTGCTCTGGCCTCATTTAGTACATGACAATTTGCACTTGGTGGGAATGGCAAGTTAATAGTTCTCTATGAGCAAAACAATGGTCTCTTCTGGGAAAATGTTGCTGAAAACAACATAGTTAACAACTAAGATTCCTAAAAGCTTCTCTATACTATACCCTCCAATCCAGCCTTCACATGGCTGCTTTTTTTTAAACACGAACCTGACCTTGTAACGCTTTGGTGTTATCATCTCTGGGATATAGGCAAGCACCCCAGCTCCTGCTACTTCCCAACTTGAACTTGAGCATACATGGATGCTCAGCTTCTTTTGATTTGCTAAAAACATCCACTTGCTCACATGCCTGTTTATGCTGTTCATGGTGTTTATGTTTCTTACCTAGAATAAATAGTCTTCCACTACTTCTTACTCTTTCCTAAGATTCAGTGTAGAGCATCATGCTCCACAGCAAACCTTCCTAGGCTCTATTCTGGGCTTGCCTTCCCTCTCAATACTTGCATAATAGATTGTATTTACCTCTCCTGCCAACCACATTGTTTTGAAAATATATTTCTATTTGTGTTTCCTCTACTGCAGTATAATGTCGCTGTGGGCAAGAACTGTGTATTCATCATTGCATTCCTAAACCCAAACCAGGGCCAGGAATGGAGATATCATTGACAAATAGTTGTTGAATTGAGGCCGACCCCTTTTGATAACAGAAGCCTCAAAGTGTACTCAGATGGTCCTGGATTTAATGATGGGTTCTCTCACCATTGTCTTGATGCTCTGAGCAAGTTACCTCTTCCCTCTGAACCTCAGTTCCCATAGTTGTAAAATGAGAATAAACATACCAATTTAATAAAGATATTGTGAGAATTAATGGGTACAGAGTGACTAGAATGATATTTGATAGAAATTAAATGGTAGCAATGTAACTATTCTGATCACTGATATTAATATTCGTATTGTTATTATTCTTTACTCAGGAGGGTATGCAACTCTTGTTTTGCTGTTGGGCTGCCCTCTTTATGTAGGTTTACTGTTACTGCTGAGTATATATTCGGACTCAAATGTCTCAGCAGGATACTGAGAGACACCAAATGAAGTGGTCATCTAGCTGAATGTAGGAAAAATGAAATATAGTAGTAAATCAGTATGTTCTAAGGAAATTTTCAAGGAATATTAATGTTAACTCAAATTTCAAATTTTTGTGTAAGAAGAATTATAATTTAAGGGTAAACATAGATGACACAGCTTTCGAGTGATTTCATTGAATAAAATCCTACTGACTTCTATGAACCTTTCATGGCTCTGTGGTCTATCAGATTTTTTAAAGATGAGAATGTACAAAATGATTGCAGTGAAGATAGCATACTAGACCGTGTGTCCATGAGCTGAACAATAGCTGTCATAAACCACCCTGACCTGAGAAAGCAGCACGAAGCAATTACAGCGTTCCTGCTTTTCTCTCAAACAAAACCAATTCTCAGAAGAGAGCTGGAATGTTCTCCTGCAGACTGGAGTAGGAAAAGTTGATAGCAGATTAAGCAGTAATTGTACTCCAGAAGGATTTGCATTTAGGCTTTTGCTGTTTTACAACAGAAAAAAAAGAATTCTTGTTTGTCCGTAACAAGTGTTTTTTTGTTTTTTTAAAATGTCACCAACATTTAAAAATTGGATATGTCATGTAAAAGTCATGATTTCTGGCTTAAATAATTTGAAAAAGTGTAAGATCTGCCCCACTGGTTCTGTGTTCACTACAGCAACAGTCAGAGAAGCTGCTGCCTCTTTTAGAGGGGAGCAAGCACTCCCCCATCCCCGCCAAGCACACACGTGCTTCATACCTGCCCCATGAGTTTGCTGCTTGCTCCTTGGACACTGAAGACTTCGACCTGTTTCTTTTTTTCTTTTTTCCTTTTTTTTTTTTTTTTTTTTTTTTTGGTTGTTTTTTTGAGACAGTCTCATTCTGTCACCAAGCTGGAGTGCAGTGGCACTAACTTGGCTTAGTGCAACCTCCTCCTCTTGGGTTCAAGGCTCATGCCTCAGCCTCCTGAGTAGCTGAGATTACAGGTGCATGCCACCACACCCAGCTAATTTTTGTATTTTTATTAGAGATAGGGCTTTACCATGTTGGCCAGGCTGGTCTCGAACTCCTGAGCTCAAGAGATCCACCTGCTCGGCCTACCAAGTGCTGGGATTACAGGCGTGAGCCACCATGCCCAGCCAGCTTTGACCCCTTTCTTAAAGCCAAAGGCCATCCCTGTTGGCACCTCAGGCCCCAGTGAACAGGTATGGGCATTGGTTTATAGAGGGATTGTTCTCAGCATCCCTAAAACCATACTACTTAGGCAGCTGTCTTATTGCTAGACCTCTGCTACTAAAATGCTTGTCATTATTTTCTATTTCATTTTAAGAAGAAAATCGAGGTCCACACACACACACACACACACACAAAACAAAGCACAAAGTTTTTCTATGGTACTATTTCATTTATTAAAGAAAGATCTGCAGCTATTTTACAGTAAAATGAGTTTATTTTGTCCTAGTTTTAAAGTCTTCAATGGCCAAGAACTGTTGGGTAATTTTTATTGCTGAGTCTCTAGGCAGGACCAAGACAAATTGTGAAATGCTTATACAAATTCTAGTAATTTTCTGTCTGCAACCAGATGTTTAGAAACTGCTTTGGGATATTATGATTTGCGCTATGGCCTGACTCAATTGCTAGCACATAATGTTATCTGGGCTTAATCTAAGCTCTTTACAAGGCTAGTAGAACCTAACTCACTTGCTCCTTGGACTTTCTCACAACCTTGGAAACCCACAACCATGGATACATCCTCTTATCTACTTGGGCCATCCTCATAATTCTCTGGCTGAATGTAGCTGGAAAAACGTGCCCCTGTGCTGACAGGTCTTGTTATATATTCTTGGCTATTCACCTCCCTCAAATAAACCCCAGAGACTGCCCAAACATCATATGTCCCTAATCCATTCTCTCTTCCGGTCTTCTGTCTACTATTTCAGACTTCATTTTCTGTTCCCACCTCCAACATTTCTTCCCCATCCTCACTCAGGTGAGGACCTTGCTCCTTATTTCACTGCAAGAAATGAAGTAATCTCTGCATCTCTGTGTATGCACCCTGCTATCTCTTTTATTACTGTTCGTAAATAGGTCATGCACCTGACAAAGGCCACCAGCTCTGCTCACAGGTAGCAGCTCTCCTCACCTCACTTTGTCATTATAAATAATTTCCTCCATGCTAGATGTATCCACCAGTGCCCCATTTCTTTATAGCTAGATTCATTGAAAGCCTTGCCTAAATCGCTGTCTGAAATTTCTCTCCTCCCATTCTCTCTTAAACCCACTCCAGTTACCCTTACCACTCCACAAAACAGTTCTCTAAGTCACCAATGACTACCATGTTGTTAAATCCAAGGATCCATTTTCTGTCCTCATTTTTACTTCATCTCTCAGCAGCATTTGACACAGTTGTTCATTCTGTCAATCTTTAAACATTCTTCTCTTGTTGTTCAAACAATACATTTGCCTGATTTTCCTCCCAGCTTTATAGATGCTCCTTCCCAGTCTCTGACTGGTCCTTTTTCATCAACCTGACTTTTACATTTGGAAGACTTTTTGTTTTCGTTATTTTTTTTTTTTTTCTGTCTGTTTTTGAAACAAAGTCTTGCTGTGTTGCTTAGGCTAGCCTTGAACTGGGCTCCAGTGACCCTTCTACCTCAGCTTCCTGAGTAGCTGGGACTATAGGCACATGCCACCATGTCCAGCTTGACTTTTATATTTTGGAACTCACCTTCGTTCTCTCCCAGGATAATTGCATCTAATCTCAATGGCTTCAGATTATATTAGTGATTCTCAAACATACATCTCCAGCTCAGATCACTCCCCTAAACTCCAAACATATATATTTACTGCCTATTGGAAATCTACATTATACATCTAATAGGCATGCCAAATTAACGTATCATAAACTTAGTGCCTGATAGTCTGTACCAAAACCCTCTCTTATAACTCTTTCCATATCTCAAGGATGGGTAACTCAGTTCTTCCATTGATCAGATCAGAAATCTTGGTACCATTCTTAATTCCTCTCTTTCTATTTGAAATCCCTTCAAAACATAACCAGAATGTGACCACTTCTCACAATACTGTCTGCTACCTCCCTTGAATCAAATCATCATCCTGTTATCTATATTACTGAAATATCCTCCTAACAGTTTCTTGGCTTCTGTTCTTTGTCTATTCTCTATGCAGCAGTCGAATGAACTTGTTAAAATATGTCAAAGCATATCACTTCTCTGCTAAAAATCATCTGATAGTTTCTGCTTTCACTCAAAGTAAGAGACAAAGTGAGTCCTGCCTGATGCCCCTCTCTCTATGACTCTCCTCTTCCTCTTCTGTGAACGTACCAGCGGTGCTCCCATCTTGTGACCTTTACACTTGCTGTTTACTCTGCTAGACACACTCCTCCTCATAAAGGCAAGAGGCAAGAGGCTGGCTCCTTCACTTCCTTATTTCGTTACAAAATAAAGTCACCTTCTTGGTCAAGCCTTCACTGATAATCCTATCTAAGATTTCAAACTCCCTCCCCCACCGGCACTTTATATCTTCCTTCTCTCATTTTCTTCTGCTTGGTACTTACTATTTAACATACTGCTTTCCTCATTTTATTCATGTTATTTATCAGTTGTCTCCTCTCCTAAATTACACACACAGTGAGAGCAGGGATTTTTTTCTCTTTTGTTCACTCGTGTATTCCCAATTCCTAGAAGTATCTGGAACATAGTAGGTGCTTAATTAATATTTGTGGCTGAATAAATGAATTGCTCTCTTGCTTTACAGTTGAAAATCCTGAGGCTCCCAGCACATATATGATTTGCTTCAGAGTAATTCCAAGAGCTGTAAATTGCTTACATCGTAATCAACTGAAAAAGAAAAAAACAACTCTACTGTAGCTAAAGAACTTTTAGCCATCATTGCACACATTTAGAATTTATTAAGCTGTAAGGAACAGAAACTAGATTCCAAACACCTTAAATAATAAGGAAAATACATTACTTCCACAAGAGACAGATGAGTCAGCTCTGGCTGTTTATTTCAGTAACTTCAACAACATAAAAAAAAGAACCCAGGTTCTTTCCATTTTTTAGCTCTGCCCTTGCAAGACAGTAAACTGTATCCTCCAGGTGAAGCGACCTCAAGGTCCCAAAATGCAGGAGTTGGTTCCTCATGTCACATCCAGACCGGACAACACCCACTGTAAGAGGAGCGCTTGCCCTTCTCCACACCTCCCCTTACCCATCCTCAGCAAGGAAACATTTCCTAGCAGCCCAGTTGGCCCAGAACTGGACCACAGGCCACACACTATTGGGCTCAGACTAATAACCTAACCGTCAGCTAGATATGAGCTACTGGTTTTTAGACCATGGGTGTTCAGGGGAGGGTGAACACCCAGAGAGAGACTGGATTGTGTTGCTTTTTTCAAGAAAGAGTTTGGGAACTCATTGGAATCAGGAAAAGTCAGAACAAATTATGTTTGTATTGTCCCCTTTAAGGTTGTTATTCTATGGATATAATGAGAGTTGTGAAAAAAATAAAATATGATGAAAGAAATTGTTATTTTCTTCAAACTCTAAACCTCATCGGCTGTTGCATTCGCTCTTGCTGTAGCTTCCTGATGTGACCAGCCAGTGCTGGATAATTTTTCATCACATAATACTTTGGGACTAGGAAACTAAACATCTCATTCAGTTTAAAGTTCTTGTAGGAATTCCAGTTGGAAGAAGGATGCATTAAACCAGAAGTGCTCTGTACCACCTTTAGACGATACTACCTACGCCCTGCCCTAACTTCAATGAAAGTTGTTTTAAAAACAATGAAAAGACTGCTTAGCACCTGAAACCACATTTAGTGATCAATTTTCTTCAGTTCTGCTTTTCTGTTTTATTACTTTAAATAAGTAAAATAGGAAAGTGAGCGCGTGGGGCGACTAGCAACCAAGCACACATCAATGATCTTATTCACAATCCACCCACTTGGTTCTGCCTGGCAAAGTGAACAAAAGAACAAGCAGCGAGTTCACCCACAGAACCTGTTCCTCCAGGGTCTGAAGAAACAATTGCTGTTGTGTGGGAAGAAGTGTTTAGCTAAGCGATTTGTGATTAGGTGGTGTTATGTGTACAATGCTTCTTTTTGTCAATATCATTGCTCATTATAGGTGACTCAGAGACATTCTACTGAAGATGGAGTTGGTTAGTCATCATAGCCTTATAAAAGCATTAATTTTCAGAATTTCCCTTCCTCTCCTATTTGCTCTTTTAATCTTGTCATGAGCACCCTTTCACCCCCATACAAAAGAAGTAGATGCTTTATTGTTCACACAGTGAGGAAAGAACTCCCTCAGGGCATAGGGCTAAGAGGACTAATTTAAAAAATGACAAGTTTGCATTCCTGCATTTCTCTCTTTCAGTTCATAAGAAAATTAGTTGGCCCATTTTACTAAAAGATGGAAAACTCAATGTATACACACGTGTATATGTAGATACATATGAAGAGATGGAAAAAGAGGCACTTCAGAATGGTAAAGAGTCATTTGGCTGGCAAGTAGAGATGAAAAGCAAAATTAAACAAAACTTCCTTGCAGGCAGGAGATAAGAACTAAAGGAAACATTGATTAAGGAGCCACTATGTTACAGTCACTGTGATTTAATAAAAAAAAAAAAGTTCCCAGAAGGAGAGAGCCCCTTTCCCGGAAGATTTCACTTTGGGATCATATCTACTTTCTAACTTGGCTCTCCTGCCTTCTGAGAGATTCATGCTTTAGTCAACAAAACTCCTTCTTAAAGCTTATCCAAGTAAACATGCTCTACTTTTGGAACAAGTCACACTTAGCCATGGGAGATTTCACCATCCCATTTATTACTCATTCCCCAAGAGCCATTCTCAGCGTTGAGACATTAAGGCTGGAGAAGCATCTTGGCCTGGCTCAGTGTGATCTGTACGCTGATGTTATAATGCCACTTGGCAGGAAAGTGTGAAAAGGAAATGAGGGAAAGAGGGGATGAGAGTTTCGAAGCTCCAGGTCTCAGCAATATGAAACTTCAAGTATATTTCTCTTGCGGGTTAATCCTAGCATTGTGTTTCTCATCCACGAAAAAAACTTTGCTGGCTGCCTCATGATCATCTATGTCCTCTCATTTTTAGTGTATTTAGTTTCTTTTCTACTTTCCCTTCAAGCTTACCAGAAAAACTATGGAGCACTATATACTTTTTTTTCTTTCTTTTGAGACAGAGTCTTGCTCTGTCGCCCAGGCTGGAGTGCAGTGGCCCGGTCTCTGCTCACTGCACACTCCGCCTCAGGGTTCACACCATTCTCCTGCCTCAGCCTCCCCAGCAGCTGGGACTACAGGCACCCGCCACCTCACCCAGCTAATTTTTTTTGTATTTTTAGTAGAGACGGGGTTTCACCAGGTTAGCCAGGATGGTCTCAATCTCCTGACCTCGTGATCGGCCCGCCTTGGCCTCCCAAAGTGCTGGGATTACAAGTGTGAGCCATCGTGCCCAGCCTAGCACTATATACTTTTAGTGATGATTTTATAAGACAGATTTTGAAATACTGAGTATCTTTTCTTCATATCATCCTTCATCTGAATAAAGGAAAAGGGGATATTCTGTTCTCCCAATTACATAAATACAGCAAATACAAGATCATACTACACATTCTTTTATGTAACTTGCTTTTTCACTTACCAGCATATAATAAACAATAAACAAATTTTATTTCAGAAAATATGCTTCTATTACGGCTGGTGGCTTCACTGGAATCTATCTAAATGATATACAATTTATTTAATCACCTATTGTTAAACATGTACTTTTTTCTTATTTTACGCTACCAACAATAAGCCAATTAAGTAATTCTTGTAGCCAATATTTTGCACACTTATTTCCTTAGGGAAATTGCCAGAGGCAAAATACTGAGTCATCCATTCCATTTTAACTTCCAAAAACAGTTATGATTTGTAGTGCAGAAATTACCAGAAAGATAAAATTACATACCCAAGCTAACTTAGTGGTGATTTATCTCAAATCCAGGTTTCTTCATTTCATGTCCAGTGTCCTTTGCACTGTTCAGTCATCTGCAGCTTTTTTAAGCCAGCATGCTTGGTTTTAGCAACAAGTGCGAGGCACCACACAGGAGGGAGATTCCAGAACAATATTGCTATTCATAGCTTTAGCTCTGAGATGCTGTCCTCAACTTCTTCTTTATACCTGATTACATTCTTCTCCAGATATTCCTATACATGGGCCTTGCTATTGAGGCTGTTGTTTTAGTTCTGTTGTTGTTGTTTCTTCACTTCTCTTTGACCTTTAAAAGCGACACACTCATTTCTTACATATCATTTAGGTTGTTCTTAATTATTATTTGGGGTATGTAGTGCCCTAGACAAGCATCAAAAGTCCTGATAGAACTACTCAGCCTAAATTACCGGTTTCAGAACTACTGTATAGATCAGAGAGAATGACACGAAAATGCAAAAACATCCATTTTTCTTTATCCTTTAGCTGTTATTTTGTTATACTGGTGAAAGAAAAGGAAAAGAAAGAAAGAAAGAAAGAAAGAAAGAAAGAAAGAAAGAAAGGAAGAAAGGAAGGAAGGAAGGAAGGAAGGAAGAAAGAAAAGAGAGAGGAAGGAAGGAAGGAAGGAAGGAAGGAAGGAAGGAAGGAAGGAAGGAAGGAAAGAAGGAAGGAAGGAAGGAAGGAAGAAAGAAAAAGAAAGAGGAAGGAGGGAGAAAGAAAAAGAGAGAGAAAGAAAGAAAGAAAGAGAAAGAAAGAGAGAGAGAAAGAAAAGAAAAAAGAAAAGAAAAGAAAAGGAAATGCCTCATTTTCAGAAGCCCAGATAAATGGATAGCTTATAGATGCTATCCAGTCTAACAGCTAATTTTGTAAGTAAGAAATCCCAAGAAATGGAATAGCCATAGTCCATTTAAAAACTGGAATGGAAACAGGATGAATTTTTGAAACCTAGAGCAATGTTTCTTAATTTCGCCTGAGGACCACTTTACACCCTAAATGTAATTCATAACCTCATAAAGCTTTTCTCTGTGTAGGTTATATTTATTGATATTTGCCATTTAAAAAAATGAAAATTAAAAAAGTTTTAAAACACAAAAATATTCAAGCACATTGTCCATTAGCTCTCAGAGGAATGATGTCACCATACTTTTTTTTCTTTCTTTCTTTTTCTTTTAAGACAGGGTCTCACTCTGTGGCCCAAGCCAGAATGCAGTGGCTCAATCATGGCTCACTGCAACCTTGACCTCCTTGAGCTCAGGTGATCCTCTCACCTCGACCTCCTAAGTAGCTGGGACTACAGGCATGCACCACCACCACACCCAGCTAATTTTTGTATCTTTTGTAGAGTTGGGGTTTTGCCATGTTGCCCAGGCTGGTCTTGAACTCCTGGACTCAAGCAATCCACCCACATCGCCCTCTCAAAGTGCTGAGATTACAGGTGTGAGCCACCATGTCCAGCCTCACCACACATTATAGAGGCTCTGGAAAACACTGTACACTCATGAAGGAATAAGAATGAAACAGGAAGTTAAGGTATGTTTGGTATGATAATGAAAATAGTTTTAACCTCTTGCAATCCTTGAAAATGTCTCAGGGACCCCAGGATGTTCTTGAATCACACTTTAAGAATGTCTGTGGGCCAGGCACGGTGGCTTGCCCATGTAATCCCAGCACTTTGGGAAGCCAAGATAGGCAGATCACTTGAGGTCAGAAGTTCAAGACCAGCCTGGTCAACATGGTGAAACCCCATGTCTACAAAAAAAAAAAAAAAAAAATGCTGGGTATGGTAGTGGGCACCTGTAATCCCAGCTGCTCGAGAAGCTGAGGCAGGAGAATTGCTTGAACCCAGGAGGTGGAGGTTGCAGTGAGCCAAGACCACACCACTGCAATCCAGCCTGGCGACAGAGCAACTCCATCTCAAAAAAAAGAACTTCTGTACTAGATAAAATAAGAAAGAGGTATGGAGTAACTAATCAGAAATGTAACAATGTACCTGAAGTCTTAACAATCGGGACAATTTGGAATCCACACTCCTCCAATACATTTCTGATGATGGACTACACACAGTGATTTGGTTGTTAAATAGATAATTAAATTTAGAATAAGAACAAAGTACAAGTAAATATTGATGAATAGAAAAGATGAAAAATAGATTTGGACAGAAACAGAGAGGGAAAAACAGTCACCAAACATAGTCATTGACAATATGACTGCAGTATTTGGAGGATGGAGGAGAGGCGGAGAAGAAATCAGGCACCCTAAATTAAGCTGGCCAAGATGGAGTACCAGGGGCTGGATTTATTCTCCTCCCTGAAATAACTTCAAAAAACACAAAATCTGTAAAACAATGGTTTTCAGACATAGGCTCTCAGACACCACAGGACAGTGATCTCTCAGAGATAGGAAGAACCAAGGTGAGTCCGGCGATTGCCCCAGCATACAGGTCAGAGGATTTCCAGCCTACAGCGCAAGGCGGGTAAAATCCAGGCATTACTCAGCCAAGCTCCCAAGTTGAAGACATGGACGTGGGAGAACAGGGAGGTCAAAGCAGCTACAATTCATAGGACAATGTGCCAGAGAGAAGAGAACGGCACGGAGAATGCTGTGGAGATTTGCAGAGGGTTCTCCTTTAGCCTTCAGCTGAGTACTGATTAGCGAAGGCTAAGGAAAAATACACCTGAAAGAATTCACTGGAGAGATCCCTGGGGCTCATACAAGCCCAGGAATAGTTTGTGCTCTCACCAGCCAGGGAAAAAAATCCTTGTCATTCACTGGGCATGGGATGCAGTACTCAAAAATGCATTGTCCCTATAGTAGGAGAATATTAGCCCTAGACTAAAGGCTTCTCCGATCCCACTTAATGATACTAAAAACAAGTCTCGAAAAAAGATCAGACTGTTTGCAAGTGGCTTAACTGAGCCCCAGAAAAAAAGATTTAAGAATAATTTACAGGAGTATAAAGGGCCCAGCAACAAATAAGGTAAAATGTACTATGGCAGGTATCCAATAAAGAAATCATCAGGTGTGAATCGTGATAGGAGAAAAACCAATAAAAGAAACAGATTCAGAGAGGACATGAATGATACAGTTAGTAGACAAAGACATCAAAACAGTTGTTACAATTATATTTCATACATTGAAGAAGGTAGAGAAAAAATTGAGCATATTAAATATAAATATTCAAGAATATATGTGTGTGTGTCTACGTAAATACTTTTTATAATTTTTGGATTCAATTTTCTAAGATTTTTTTGAGAATTTTTGCATCTATGGTCATGAGAAATATTGGTGTATAGTTTTCCTTTCTTATAGTGTCTTTATCTGGTTTTGGTGTTAAGGTAATGCTGGCCTCATAGAATGTATTAGAATATGTGCACCCTGTTTCTATTTTCTGGGAGAAATTGTAGAGAATTTGTATTATTTCTTCTTTAAATGTTTGGTAGAATTCATCAGGGAAACCATGGTCCTGGTGCTTTCTTTTTTTTTTTTTTTTTTTTAGGTAATTAGTTATTGATTCAATTTATTTAATAAACATAGGCCTATTCAGATTCTCTACTTCTTGTGTGAGTTTTGGTGGTTTGTGTCTTTCAAGTAATTGGTCCATTTTCTCTAAGCTATCAAAGTTGCCTGCATAGAGCTGTTCATAGTTTTCCTTTATTATTCTTTCAATGTCCATGTGATCAGTAGTGAAGATCTCTCTCACATTTATGATATGTGTAATTTGTCTTTTTTTTCTTGGTGACAGTAACTTCAAATCCCTGAATTTATTTGTATTTGCTTCTATATAAGAAATTATTAGAAAGTTATGTCTATCATCAAAAAGTTATTTTATTTTAAAAACAATCCTCCTTGGAGTATACATTGGAATGACTTTCTCCAGATGAAATTCACAGTTCCTCAGGCACTAGTTTGCTCCAGAGTAAAGCACATCCACCAACAATGGATTCTGAACTCATTTTTTTTCTCAACTCCCAACAGGTTAAAATTGCAGTTGAGTGCGTACTGTTAGTAAAATGGCCAGGGCACATTTTTTGAGGCGGTGTCCCAGGAAGTCATTTGTTGGCAGTCTTACTTTCTGTCAGATAAAACTGTGCTATAAGGAATGCTCCCATGCCATGCCTCAAGAAGTTTGCAACTGGTCCATAAAAACAAACCAAAAGTTACTGGTCTACAAGTTTAGACAATTCAGTATTCCACACACATTGCTGTCACTCCTTGGTCTTCTACAATTCGTCATAACAACATGCAAAGAAAACATAATGTCGGCCGGGCACGGGGGTGCATGCCTGTAATCCCAGCACTTTGGGAGGCCGAGGCGGGTGGATCACCTGAGACCGGGAGTTCGAGACAAACCTAGCCAATATGGTGAAACCTAGTCTCTACTAAAAACACAAAAATTAGCCGGGCGTGGTGATGCACACCTGTAATTCCAGCTGCTTGGGAGGATGAGGTAGGAGAATTGCTTGAACCCAGGTGGCAGAGGTTGCAGTGAACCGAGATCACACCACTGCACTCCAGTCTGGGCAACAGAGTGAGACTCTGTTTCAAAAAAACAAAAAAAAGAAAGAAAATGTAATGTCTTCCAACAGAAAACACTCTGTGCCACTGTCTGATTCTCTTCAGATTTCTCTAGATGCCAGTAAATAATGATTTTATTATGAGTGGGGGTGTTAATTGCTTCTAGAAGTAGAGAAATCTATTTAAACTTAATTGTCCAAATAAAAATGAAGTGAATAATTAGGAGATGTGACTTATACTCTCTTAAACTTCACAGAGGACAGGGCATGTAAAATATAAAATCATATCATTTTAAGGTTAATTTTAGAATGGTGCCACTAAATTAACACAAGTATTTTGATCTATTCCTAAAACACAGATATTAAAGTTTTGGGCAAATCTGAAATCAGAGAGATTAAATCATACTTTTGACATCACTCACTCTGTAGTCCTAGGCAAACTTCCCAGTTCTCTCTAACCTCAGTTGTATATGGAATGAGAGTAATAAAAGTCGGTTGTTGTAGAATGAGATAATGGATGCAAAGCATTTTAATAGAGTGCCTGGTACAAGTGCCTAATAAATATTAATGATGATGATAATGCTGCTGACAATGATAATGATCATGATAATGATGACTAGCGGAACATGTTCAGAGGAAAGCAGGAAGCAAATTTGCCTACCTTACTTTAGTGGTGACTTTAAAAAAGCTTTATTGAAATCTGCTTCCCATACTATAAAATTCACCCGTTTAAAGCGTGTATTTCCATGGTTTGAGTATATTTACAGGGTTGTGCCTCACTACCAACTTTAGAGTATTTTCATCATCCCCAAAAGAAACCACTTATTTAATAGCAATCACTTCCCACTCCAACCCCACCCCAGTCCTAGGCAACCACCACTAATCTATATTCTTCCTCTATAGACTTGCTATTTATATAAATAGAATCATACAATATGTGGTCTTCTGTAGCTGGCTTCTTTCATTTAGCATTATGCTTTCAAGGTTCACCCATGTTGTACCATCAATCAATATTTCATTTATTTTTATTACCAAATATTTTTCCATTGTATGAATACACATTCTATGTATTCACTCATCAGTTAATGGACATTTGGGTTGTTCCCACTTTCCAGATATTATATGTAATGCTGCTTTAAACATTCATTTGCAAGTTTTTATGTGGACCTGTGAGTGGACGATTTTTAAAAGGAAACTTTAAAAGCTCCTTTGATAAAGAAGAAGCACTGCCCAAATCTCCTTCAAACAAAGTCTTGCTTTCAGCTTGTGGTGACTGTGATATTGAAACGACCTCCAGCTGTCAGCTTCTTCAAAGTCAGCCTCAGCTGCAGAAAATCAGGGGCATGCCCTTTCTGGGGCAGCCCACATAGCATGATGGACCAAAGAAGTCTGAAGACCAGCTATTTCAAGTTGTTGTGGACACTCTGATGGCCCATACTCCGTTTAGAGCTTCCCATTGCATTAGCCAAGGTTTCTTGCCACTCCACTGCAGTTCAGCTTCTTCCTATACCAGGTTCTGTTTCGTCCCCTTTTCTCCACATGTGTTGATCCTAATGAAGATCTTGTGCCCCTAATTTATTCTTGCCTCCCTGGTAATCCAATCTGGAAGACTCCTGCATGAGGATGATATTGGGGAAGGATTAGCCACTTGATGACGATGATCCTGAGTCCTCATGTCTCATCCATTGATTCCAGGATTGCTTTAAAACCATAAAACTGAGACATCCAGAATGGTGGCATTTTATGGCCCTTGGTGGAAAGTAGATATGAGAGACTTCAGAGAAGCACATTTTCACACATCTTAATCACAGTATGACAAATATGATCCTGGGTTGGTAAAAAGAACCTGGAAAATTCAAAGAATAATTATGATAATTGATTGTTATTCATTTACTACTGTATGGAACAATCTTTGAGAACATAGGAATTCAATACTACTTGACTCTCCAAATCTTTGAATCCAGGTTTTAACCGATCCATACTATCTCAATGAGATATTTACCAAGAGAGAAAAATATAAAGATGATCTGAACTTGTCTCACATTCTTTGTCCTATGTTACTTGGGGCTTATACAGTTCAATTTTTGAATAAGTAAAACGAAGATTTTAAATAATTATTAATCTAGTATCTCATTAATGAGAAGGAATTTCTTGCCTTCATCTTTAAACAGATGGAATACTAAATAAACTCAACATCCACAATTTAATCTGAACAATTGTTCTCCTCTGAAGCCCTTATGTAAGGTAAAAATTAGAGAAAGAGTGTGTAAGAGAGAGAGAGAGAAAGAGAAAGAGAGAAAGACACTGCTGAGCTGAGCTAGAGAGAGAGAGAGACCTGTCTGGATTTCCTAGGTAGGGTAGATGTCCCAGAAAATCAGAAAAGACTAGTAAGTAGCCCTGAGCGTGGACCACGGGCAACAGCTGTGAGTAGATCTTATGCACCACAGATTTTTTAAAAACAGTCTTATAACTTCCACAAATATTTTGCCATCAATCTTGCCATGTTAGTGTGCCCTTTATTACTGACTACTGCCATGCTCTATTCTGTGGAAAATCAAGCATCCATCCAACCCAAGCAAAATCAGAGTGTTTTAGGAAATGTGAATTCAATTGACCAGCACATTTCAGACTAAACATGGCCACTGCCTCTTTATTTCCTGTACTTGTTTAGTTTACAATTCACATTTGGGTATTTTCTCTTCAGTAACCCCATTTCATTAGAGGTCTCTGGAGTCCCTGAATCTGTTTTGTTTACTTTATTGGATTTCTTCCAGGCTGTGTCTGAGAAATCATGACTGCTTTTGCTCAGCGCAACTGAGGACTCACTTGCTGTAATCAATCTACAGTATGCCTTTGACCTCAGGACACCCCCTGAGCTGCTGTCCAGCTGCACTTCTAGCTGTGTATTTCAGCTCCAGTGTTTTCCTCTGTTTTGCTGTCTTATTACCAAATGGGTCTACATTGTAATGCTTTAAATAACAAGATATGTTCACTCTGCTTTCTAAAGATACTCTTAGCATTTTGTAACTCTTATTGACAAGTTATGAGCCTTTTCACTGAAGAACCATGCAGCCGTCCTCTTGCTCCATTCCAGAGATGCTCTCTTTGGAACCAGAATCTTGAGCAAGAGTCTTCATATAAGAATATTGGCAGTCGCTGTATTAAAAATTGTGAAATTTTAGAGTGTCATCTTTACAAAAAAAAAAAAAAATGGTGCCTCATTAGCTATTTGTGTTGAAGTCTGCCTATATGGTTGGGGGAAAAAGAGAGAAAAAAAAATCTAATTTGAATGCTGTATTTTCTGTGCAGTGATGGGCGTGTGGGTGGGTGTGTGTGTATGTCTGTTAACCCTGGGAAAATTTGATCATGAATCCTTTACATTCACAGTTAAATTTGACTTGAACAGTTGCATATTCTTTTTCTGGTCCATCTCAATCTCTTTTATGTTCTTTCTCTTAATAAAACATGTCTATGGTTTCAAAACCACACGGTTGTTTCCAGAATGTTTTCAACTGCCTGATTGGCTCCTCTCCATGCAAAACTGTTCACTAGGGTTTCTATTTCTTGTCTACTCAACTTCTGTTTCAGCAGCAGGAAGACATCCTCCCCTCTGTCTCCAATTATCTTCTGAAAAGGCCACATTCTACCAGGATCTCTTCATCATAACAACATTGTTTGTTCTACAAGACTAAATGGAATACTGCTTTGGTTTTCTATGCACTGTATATACTTAAATTAATCTTTTCTTCTAATGACCAGATAGTTTTGGCTCTTTGAAGAACATGCACATTTAAGGGTTAATGTATTTTCTCTATAGCTGTTTTCTGTTTTGTTTTGTTGTTTTGCTAAAAAGTTCACCATCTCCACTTCAAAATCAAAGTTAGGCTTTGGAATTGCTTGCTGGAATTCTCACTGCTTGGCTGCATCATTTTATTCATTTGGTTAAATGTTTTTTGTTAGCAGACAGAAGAGTTACACCACATTAATGAGGCCAAAAGCAATGACTCATCTGCGTCTGGAAGTGCTGATTTTACCCTCATGGGATTGAGAATAGAAACCTTTTTAATCAAGATGATCAGCCCTGCTGCCATGGTGATAGGAAGCAAGTTTTCACAGGTAGTTAGAATTGCATGACACTTCAGCATTTCTCTGGGGAGAAAGATGCCACTACCAGCAACTCCCCTCTGATCCCAGATGCTCTCAGGAACCAATTTCTTGCCCTAATGATGGTTCTTAATTAGGAGTCACAGTATTAGGTCACTCATGTCTGAAAAACTGTTGTTTTGCCCTTACACTTCTTAAACTTTGTTTTAATGAAGTTTATAATGTTGTTACCTACTGGACACTATCTTTTGGAAAAAATGACTTACAAAGTTGCTTTTTGAACAAAGAGCATTTTCAAGCCCAAATCTGGAAAAGGTTATTAATAGTGACAACTTTTAAAAAATTCTTATTCTTCTTATATCAGAATAATTCGTATTAAGTATAGAGCATTTGGAAAATTCAAAAAAGCATAAATAATAAGATAGAAATTATCAGTAACCACAATATTTGCACATTTTATTAATGAAGATTTAATGGATATTTTCCTTGTTTCTTCTATATATATATAAATGCTTTTCTGTTATTACAAAAAATAGCTTAGTTACATAAATACGTCTTTGTATTGCTTTTTCAATGAATATATCAAATGTCACTCTATGAATTCATATTATACATTTTATATATTATGATATCCCCATGTATTAGCTAGGATACTGCTACCTACTATTCTAAATATGCTTCCAACTCTCAGTGACTTAACCCAACAGAAGTTTATTTCTCTCACATGTAGCAAACCAGTGTGGGCCCCTCTGGTCTGCAAGCAACGTTCTATGTGCAGATTCAAGGATCTAGCTTTTTCCATTTGTGTTTTTGCCTTCTCCCAGAGTTCCAAAATGCTCTGCTTTCTGTGCCAGATGGAGAAAGAGAAGATGGAGAATGCACACCTATTTTATAGATTCTAGGTCTGAAAGTGACCCACATCATCTCCACTCACATCATATTCACATTGTTGGGAACTGTCACAAGGCTCCACCTGGTCACAAGGAAGCTGAGAAACATGGTGTCTAGGTGGGCAGCTAATTCTCAGTGATAATTGTTTTCTATGGAAGGGAAGTACATAGTGTTAGTGATCTTACATGGTCCACCATGTAAGTGGACCATGAAGTGTTTCTTACATGTCCACCCAACTGGGCAGCCAATATCCATGTGCAAACTTCTTTCTAAACACAACACAACTGCTTTCTTTCCAAGGAGCCATGTAAGAGTACACTACGTAAGATGGTTCCTCCAATCACTACATCATCACAATCCTAGATATCTAGGTCATGAGTTATTCTCTCCACCAGGCTTGAATGTGGCTCCTCACAAGTTGGCAACATTTGAGTTAAAAGGCACCTGTGACGCCCTGTCATGGATAGGCATGAATGGGATAGCTAGAAGTGTGAGAATTAATGCCTTATATGTCAATATGATTTAGATAAATATTGTGGACCACAATTTGTTGCTTGTTCCAGCAAAATTTTGACTAGGAAAAACAAGTCTGTAAATCAAGAAACAACTTCATAGTTTGCCTCAGGAAATTTCCACGGATGATTTTTTTCCCCCAAACACAATAGTCTGCTCACTTGGGTGAATGGCTCGCTTATAAAAACAGCTTACTTATAAAGTCTTTGGTTCAAGACCTTTCTTTCAATTGCATCAGCCATTCCTAAACTATTATGTCACATAGTACTTTGCCCTGTCTCAGATGGTTCTCCACTTTGACCTTGCCTTTAACCAATTGAACCCAGACTCTGAAACCATGTAAATATCCCACTTCTGCCTTCTCTCTTCTGAGACACTGCTAAGCCTCCATCAAGATGGCATTTTCTCTTACTGCAGTAAATTCTAAAAATTTTAGTTTTCCTTTATTAACTAGTTATCTAGTGACACTTGGGAAATGCAACGACGGAGGGGGTGAATGAGAGTCACACAGTAGTCATTAGTCCTTGGCAAAGTTGAAATTATTCTTGATTAGATATTTAACCGGCTCTGTGGTAGGAATTCATGCAACAAGGGGCACGATCCCTACTCGCAAGGGAACGGAGAAATGTAGTCACTGTTTAATTGAGAAGAGTAAAGGATTTTTTTTTGTTGTTCAATTTTATTCAATTTTGTTCAGTTTTATCTATTCATGTTTGAGTTCTAGAATCACGCAGATTTTCCAATTGTGAGAAATCCTAAATAGCTGGATTCTCTCTATTCCCTTTCACTTTTGCTTGCACATGTGTCAATTCATGTCTAAGCTCATTTTTCTTCAAATAACTTGCTAAATATGGCCAGTAACAAGCTAACACAAACATTCTAACTTAGAGCTACAAGTTTGGCAAGTACTCCTTTATTATTGTCAGCCAAGTTTTTTCAAGTTTATTGCCACTGCATAGCATGGCTCTCCATCTTTCCAACATCTTACATCAATTTTATCTACTCAACAATGACACGTATTTTAGGATTCTGTTAAAATAGTATCCCAGTTGCAATACCATTTTTTTTTTTTTGGATGAAAATAAATCCCCAAAATCAATGACTTACAAAACCAGAAATGTCTATATCTTCCTTATCATACAGACCTATGTAGGCATTCCTGGTCAGCAGATGACCTTCCAGGCAGAGATTTGGGGACCTTCTTTTAAATTGTGGCTCTGCGCCTTTCTGCTGCTTTGCCACTCAGAACCTTGGAATCTTCTGCACTTACCTAGTATATGGTCCATGGGAGACTATAGAATGCACATCTGGGTTTTTTGCTTTTTTGTGTTTTTTTTTGTTGTTGTTGTTATTTCACTTTAAAAAGTGACACCCAGCATTTCTGTTCACATTCCACTAGCACCAACAAGGCGCATGATCCCTACTTGCAAGGGAACGGAGAAATGTAGTCTCTTTCCAGGCAGCAACTTTCTAGTAACATTGTACTGTAGAAGGAAAAAAAAAATGATTTATGGCAGTAAATTACTCATCTGTCACATTCCCTCTTTCACAGCAATTTCTTTTTGATCTGGACATCAGAACACTAATTTTCTCTGGTCATATCTCTAATAATTGCCCAGTGAGTTTGCTGTTGTCCCTGTTGTTCAGAAATCTCCGTCATTACCTGGATTACTGCAGTAAATTCCTAGTTGAAATTCTATTGCTGCTGTAACAAATTACCAGAAACCTAGCGGCTTAAAACGACTTTTATTGATTTTCTTACAGTTCTGAGAGTCAGAAGTCTCACAGGGCTAGAATGAAGGTGTTGGAAGGGCTGCGTATCTTCTGGAGGCTCTCAGGAGAATCTGTTTTCCTGCCTTTTCCAACTTCTAGAAGCCACCTGCACTCCTTGATTGCTTCTGTTTTCAGAGACAGCTGTATACCATCTTCAAATATGCCTCGTTCTCTCTCTGTTTCTGTAGTTGCATCTCCTTCTCTAATTTTTCTGCCTCTTTTTTCCCCTTATAAAGACCCTCATAATTACACTAGGCCCACCCAGGTAATCCACCCATCCCAAGATCCTTAACTTAATCACATATGCAAAATCCTTTTTGCTATGTAACTCATGCCCAGGTTCTGGGTATTAGGAGGTAGATATCCTTGAAGGGCCATTACTTTTCCTACCACAGAATCCGCATGTGCAATCTTTAACAACTCCAGTATAGATTCCACACTGCTGCACTGCTGCCAGGGTAATCTCTCTACAATACAAAACTAATCATATCATCCTTCTAATTAAAACCCTTCAATAGTTCTCTGTTGTAAATTCCAATATTCTTACCATATATGCCATTGGATTCCTTTTGCTATCTGATATTTTAGTAGATTTACCTGCTGGCAGAAAACACCAGGCCACCAGTGTCTGTAGTATTGTCTCCTGACACCTTTCCTGCATGCCCACCTTTTGCACTGACAACATGGAACAAATGTAGTTCTCTGAACACACTATAACATTTCACTCTTTCATAGCTTTGCATATTTGGTTCCATCTACCTGACTCTCCTCTTCAGTCCAGCTTGCAAAATTTGATTAATATTTCAAACTTTAACACATGTGTCTACTCATTTGTACTCTTGGATAATTGCTTTGCCTAACCTGACTAAATTCAACAGTTGACATGTTCAGTACCAGCATCCAAGCAGCTGATCATGGCAGGAGAAAAACATTCCACTATGCTGACTTCTCTTATTTTAAAATTTGTAACTAAAAATTCTAGTGGGCCCTCAAAAGTTCCTATTAATCTGCCTACATTTCCTTAGCCTGCTAAATCTTCTCTGTCTCCATCCCTAACTACATTTCTTATCTCTCCTATCTCTTCAAAAGCCCAATTTAATGTCTCCTTTATCCTCATACTAAACTGAAGACTTTACTTGCTATTCCATGCTGTCCATCCAAAAACTTACTTTCCTGTCTGTAGGAAATTATAATTGCCCACCTTCTACCTGTTAAATGGAAGGCCTTCCAGTATTTCCTTCTAAGGTAGCTCTTCCTCTGGGGCACTGCATCCCATCTGCCCTCCCACTCTGGTGCCATCGCCCTTTTTTAAAAATTTAATTTAATTTATTTATTTTTATTTTTTTGAGATGGATTCTGCCCCTGTCACCCAGACTGGAGACCAGTGGCATGATCTCAGCTCACTGCAACCTCCGCCTCCCAGGTTGAAGCGATTCTCCTGCCTTAGCCTCCCAAGTTGATGGGATTACAGGTGCATGCCACCACACCCAGTTAATTTTTGTATTTTTAGTAGAGACAGGGTTTCACCATGTTGGCTGGTCTCCAACTCCTGACCTTAAGTGATCTGCCCACCTCGGCCTCCCAAAGTGCTGGGATTACAGGCGTGAGCCTCTGCACCCAGTCACTTTCTGCTGTTCTTAAGGATCATTTCCATCAGTTTTAAAACACACTGCTTGCTCTCCTATTTCAAAACAAGCAACAAACAAAAAACATACCATTTTTGGCACCAAATCCCTTTAGTTACTGTATCATTTCTCTGCTTTCTTTTACATAAAATCTCTTCAAAGTAAAATAAATAATTCAACAATTCAAAATAAATAAGAACGAATCTAGATCTGGGAGCAGCCTCCAGGCTTGTCATCACTAGCTGTGCAACCCTGGGTGTGTTCCTACGCTCTTCATTCACTCCATAGATTTCTGTCTCATCTCTCATATAGGGATAATAATAGTGCCACCTCATAGGATTGCTGTGAGGATTATGTGAGTATATACCCAGAGACATGTATTTTGCCTTGTCCGTTGTAAAACAAAATAAATAAAATAAATAGAAAAGTTAAAGTTCTATCTGACCACCTCTTCTAGTCCTGTTCTCCACTTCCATGAGTCTGATGTGTATCCAACTAATTCAATGTTTATACTTCCACATGCATTCAGATGTGTTCATTAACAATGGATAATATTGTCTGGTCATTTTTTACACTTTCAGAATTGCTGCACTGTATGCATTTTTCTGTAATTTGTATTTTATTTTATTTTACCATTTCCATACCCTCATTCTAGGGCTCAAATTCTTATTCTCACTTACAAGAAGCTTTAGGTAATCTTCCATTTGAACATGTCAGTTAAAACTATTTTTGCTTAAGATCTGTGCCTTAAAATTAGTAATTAGAACAAGTTTCTTAAGAAATAAAGGTATAGATCTGAAGTTAGAAAGGACTGTCCTAGGATATTTAAAACCCCATATCTCCCATTTCCCCTCTCTCACCATACTGGCAACCAGTAATCTAATTTTTGTCTCTATGGATTAGCCTTTTCTGGACATTTCATATAAATTAATTCACCCAACGTATGTCTTTTTCTGTCTGGTTTATTCCACTTAGCATAATGTTTTCAAGATTCACCCATATTGCAGTGTGTATCAGTACTTCATTATTTTTTGTGGCTAATATTCCATTGTTTAGATATATCATCACCTATTGTTTATCCACTAATCAATTGATGAATATCTTAATTCTTTCCATTCTTTGGCTACTATAAATATTACTGCTGTGAAAAATCAAGTAAAAGTTTTGGTATGTATATATATTTTAATGCATTGGGGCATATATATCAGTATGGAATTGCTAGTGATATACATAGAAAACTCTATTTAACTTTTGAAGAACTGCTAAATTGTTTTCCTTAGTGGCTGGGCCATTCTACATTCTTGCCAGCAATGAGGGTTTTAATTTAATTCCATATCCTTGAAAATACTTGATATTTTCAGGTTTTCTCATGACCATTATAGTAGGAGTACACTGGTGTCTCATGATTTTGATGTGCATTTCCCTAACGCTTAATGATATTGAACATCTTTTCATGTGCTTTTAGCCATTTGTACTTCTTCTTTAGAAAATATCTATTTCAAATATTTTGCCTATGTTTTATTGAGTGGCTTGTCTTTTATAATTAAGTTCTAAGAATTTTTTAAAAATATGCTTTGTATCCTAGACCCTTATCAGATATGTGGTTTGTGAATATTTTCTTCTATTTTGTCACCTTTTCATTTCCTTGATAGTGTCCTTCGACAAACAAAAATTTTTATTAATTTTGATAAGTTCCATCTTATCTATTTTTTCTTTTTTTGCATAAGCTTTTTGTGTCATATTTAAGCAGCATACTTTTTTATTATTATACTTTAAGTTCTAGGATACATGTGCACAACGTGCAGGTTTGTTATATATGTATACATGTGCCATGTTGGTGTGCTGCACCCATTAACTCATGATTTACATTAGGTATATCTCTTAATGCTATCCCTCCCCTCTCCCCCCACCACACAACAGGCCCCAGTGTGTGATGTTCCCCTTCCTGTGTCCAAGTATTCTCATTGTTCAATTCCCACCTATGAGTGAGAACATGCAGTGTTTGGTTTTTTGTCCTTGCAATAGTTTGCTGAGAATGATGGTTTCCAGCTTCATCCATGTCCCTACAAAGGACATGAACTCATCATTTTTTATGGCTGCATAGTATTCCATGGTGTATATGTGCCACGTTTTCTTAATCCAGTCTATCATTGTTGGACATTTGGGTTGGTTCCAAGTCTTTGCTATTGTGAATGGTGCCGCAATAAACATACATGTGCATGTGTCTTTACAGCAGCATGATTTATAATCCTTTGGGTATCTACCCAGTAATGGGATGGCTGGGTCAAATGGCATTTCTAGTTCTAGATCCCTGAGGAATCGCCACACTGTCTTCCACAATGATTGAACTAGTTTACAGTCCCACCAACAGTGTAAAATGTTCCTATTTCTCCACATC